>NC_026001.2:25300456-25592263 GCF_000442705.2 Elaeis guineensis
GATATTTTTCTGGACCGAGCTAGGATTGAGAAACTTCAAACATAGTCAGGGCTAGATTTTGGGTGGCCTGACCTATGCTTAGCCCGATCTAGCCAAAGTGATGCACCATGGTTTGTTGATGAGCCCAGCAGAGAAGGATCGAATTGAAGCTAGTCAAGCATGGAAGCAAATTATTGGAATTATGGTCCAACTACAAATTGTCATTTTAATTTGAATTAGTTTTCTTTGATTTTGAGTTCATGTGAGCTCAAATTATAAGAGTCGGAGCATCTCATTTTGTTTGGGTTGTAGTAGTAGTCTCGGTGGGATTGAGTCCCACTGTAGTACTACAGTATTTTTATATTATTTTACATAGCAACAGTGGGAGAGAAGTTATATAACTTATTAAAAAAATAGGATAAGAGTTTATGGATATCACTTGTTGTAATAAAAAATTCTTAATATTTGGTTTCACCAGCCGTGAGCACAGGACAACTTGCCGTGCCGTGAGCTGAAGAGCATGGTGATCCTCTCGCGGACTTACTCTTCTATCCAAGAGATGGTGATCCTCTGGGATTTTACCTAATAAAATTTTTTGTGCATCGTGGACGGTGTAGAGCAGCATGCACCGCTCGCGATGGTTAGCTTATGTATGAGATCGAAAGAAAAAAAAAAATTTATACACCATGCTTCGGTTCCATGCATGAGCCAATTAGAGTGCATTCTGCACCACCCGTGGTACACAAAGAATTTCTCTTTTTATCTTTCCATGCCCATGTTGCATTAAGCGGTATTAGAGGAGTTCTTTCCCGGCCTAATAGCTTTCAACTATGGCAGCAATAACAACTCTTAGCAAGCAACATGAGCATCAATCAGAGCACTTAAAAAATCAATCCATGACTTGGTGAACAATTGATTCAACCTCAACTCCCTAACAACATACAACCTATCGTTGGCGCAGGTGCTCAGTGCAGGGTGGTACATTATTTGGTGCGCATGCTCAATCAACAAAGCAATATAAGAGACTCTAATTACAAAGAAGATCTAATTATCCTCCAAGAAGATGTGAGACATCAATAGCAGCATGATTATGATTACAGCATAAAGATCGATCTTCCAACTTTGAATCGATTAAGGGGGTGTTTGATTTGTAACTGGAATCAAAATGAAAATGAAAATCGAAATGACTTGGAATCAGAATCGGAATCGGAATCAAAATGACCAAATCCTCCGAAATATTTGATTCGTGATCGGAATCGGAATCGAAATGAAAAATTGAATCCATAGATGAGAGTAGGGATTGAGTTCTATATAGATTGATTCATTTCCATTCCACTTCAGAATCAAAATTGGAATGGGACTCCTCCCAATCAAACGATTAGAATAGGAGTCATCCATTCCGATTCCGATTCCAGACCCCCACTCCTCCCAACCACACACCCCCTAAATATTGAAGACTTTTTGGATTCGATTGCTGAAGTCGGAGATTCTTCAATTTTATGGAAATTCACGAGTCAAAGAAGTTGAAACTTATCAACTTGAAGGGTGGAGTTTCTACGTGATGGCTACGAGTAATTAAAGACCTCTATATGGACATGGCAATGGATAAAACAATTATTAAAAAGATAGTTTTTATTTGTTTACAATGGCCACATATTTTCAGCAATGTCAAAGTTGCAAGCAGGGTGCTATAATGTCAAAGCCCAAGTAGAGGAATTTTTCCATTTGGCTTTACGCAATGATTAATTTAATTGAGACCGAGTTACAGTCATAATACGATCTCTATTGAACCTACTTGGATTGTTGCTTTTAATTTTTTTCGATAGATCCATGTAGAGAAAACAAGATAAAATTAAAAGCAGAATACAAAGTGAAAAAGCAAATCGGGAGATTGAAGATAGTTGAAGTAAATGGAATCCATTTCTAGACCTACTAGTTTTGGAGGCAAAATATCACCATTCATGAAATCTAAATTCATGCCTCTACTTGCTAGCCAATCAGTGGATAATTAGCTTCCTTGAAATGTAATTAGCTACATTTGACCTGGATTCAATCTAGTTCCAAATTTTTTGGATTAGGACCGAGATATATTTAGACCTGATTTAGCTTGAATGATCTATTGGGTCAAAATTTTTTGACAGTGGACAAAACTTGACCCAACCCAATCTTCTATTAGTTCATGGGTCTGGGTCCAACATTATGACTAGATTAAAGAATTGAGTTCGGTTGAGATCATCTTGTCGGGTTCTGGTGGCACAGCGGAACGATTAAGTCTTTAAAATTTTTATTAAAAACACCCAATGCATCGAAAATCCTAATGCCCCAAAACTCTTGACTATATCAATCAAAGTACAATAAAAAAAATTTGGATCAGAAGAATACCTGTAACGCTAATCTAATTTTCACGAGGTGCCCAAGTATCCTTCCTCCAAAGGTGATCCACATGAAAATTGAACCAAGGACAGTGCTCCTTCTTTATCTTGCTTCAAGAGTTCTAGACCTTAGAACTCAACCAGCCACCAATCGATCAGATCTTTCTCCAGACCTGAGTCTGAACCTTTATGAACCATCTACTAGACTTGACCACCTTTTTCTAGACCTCTTAAACCCTTAGAGCTATTAGGATTAGGCTTGTCTTAAAAGAACAAGCCTTGTCCTAAAACCTAGAGTTGTAAGAGAGGGAGGGAGGAGTGGATAGGGGATATAAGAATTGAATGATCACCCCATCTGCCGTCCCCTATTTATAGCATCAAATGGGATGCTAATAGAGAAGGCATGCCTCATCTGGAAAGGTATATCAAGTCCTCGTATCACTTATTTGAGAGTCCTTAAACAGAAGAACATTTTAGGGGGTGATACGTCGATTCCTGTCTTCTCATGCGTGCATGTCCAGAACGAGATGCTTTTCACATCTCTTCACACATTAGATTAGCATGAATTTTGCTAAATAAATCTTTATTCAAATATGAAGGCCATCACCAAATGACATGTTATTTGGATAAGAGTTCATATGTGAGAAGGACTCTTCACTAAAGAGACACGCGAGCACCTTCTCCCTATCGCGTGTGTACGCCCAGAAAAGGGTGTGAAAAGCAACCTTTCTTAATCTGATAATTTTTTAGATTTTTACCACATGATCAACACTTAAAACTGATCCTTATCAATAAAATTATTAGATAAAAAGTTGCTTAAGACTCCCTAAACAGAAGGAGTCTTTGCGTCCCTTTGCGCGTCCAGAAAAAACTATCATCTGATCTATTTGTCATAAAAAATAGATTTTTCATACACAATCTAGTAGATTTTTCATACTTCAAAAGGTGTGCTAGGTGGTTCATCATCTGATCTATTTGTCATAAAAAATAGAGGCCCAAATAGAAGGATTCTTAGTCCTTCTCCATGCCACAAATAAAGTGCATATGCATTCTGTATATTAGCGCTAAGAGTCCTTCTTAAGTTGGACTCTTAGTTATTTGGCATGTACACCAGATATGGTGCCTCTTTTTAGCTGGTTCCAGGTGACTTGACCTGACCCAAATGCCCACCAAGTTGTGTTAGCAAAGAGCAAGGCATGAGACCAAATTGATCTCTAAAAGAGCTAGAGATTCCACACATGCTAGCATGCTTACCGAAATCCCGATTGAATCCAAAATTCCAATCAACCTTTTTAAAAAGGATCTTTGGCTAATTTTTATATGTATGTGACCCATTGGGTTTCACATCTAGCTAGTAGTTAGTCTGGGTATAAGTTGACCTAATTTGATTAAAATTTAATCTAACCGATTTAAATCCAATCGAGCTAACTCGATTTCAGTAATTAGAACTCTTTCTAATTGGCGTTCGAATTAAACTCTTTAATTCGATCAAAAATCTATAAGTCAAGATTAATGACTAGAAATATATCATGACTACCCAGAAGATGTAAAAATTTGATAAAAATACCAAATATGTCCTTCAGTGGCAAGTTACCGTGCAATACAATCCTTCAATCATCCCAGCACCCTGAATATGTTCATGAGTATAGAATCATGTCAAACTCAAACACATATTCATATTGATTCTCAATTAACCAATGATGACTCCAATTTAGAAGCATTAAAAATTCTTTCTAATCTCCTTCTTACTTTTGGTCAAAAATTTTTTTCTGAGTCATCTACGAATAAGAATACACAGGATACGATCTCCTCTTACTAGGAGCGATCGATTCCATGTTGACCTACTCACAACCTTCGTATACACTCCTACCATATCCAGAACACCTCGTACATATGTTAAAGCTATGCTTGAGTATGAACCAAAATATGGATTCATGTGCACAAGATTTCATGGTGATCTTAGGTCTAAGGATCACTTGCACAACTTACACTTAGAGAACCATCTTTGACATACAAGTAAGGCTTCCATAAGATGTTCTCTTTCATCGAGTTAATTCAGTGGACTCATTTCTCAAATGAGCACCCACATCTTTGTATTAGTGTCCCACACAAGTGGCTAGTGAGATCTGCCACCCTCTCTATCGAGCATACATAGGATGTGCCAGTCTATCCGGAACATTGATCTCTGACTCAATGCTCCTACGATCAGAAATGTTTAAGATTAAGATTTTAGGATTTTAGGTCTCACTAGTATGACCCATTCATGTCTCGTAGAACCATTGCCCTAATCTTTGGGGTTCATCATAATCTTAGATATAATAGGATGCAGCTAATATGATGAATCAATGCCTCAAATAATAAATAATGGCACTTATGATTGGCTTATAGGGTACTCTTCTTTCAATCTTCCATTTGCACTGAAGTCAATCACCTTTATATCTCATACAACCAAGATGGAAATTATATAGCTGCTTTGGTACGGCCTTAGTGAATGGGTCTGTTATATTGTTCTTTCTGTCTATTCATTCAAGGATAATATTTTGTCTCTAACGAGATGGAAGCGTCTGAGGATGTGCTTGGATCTATAATGAGACCTAGGTTCCTTAGCTTGAATAACGGCCCTAGTGTAATCACAATAGAGTGACACCAGTCCTTCATTTTTAAGAACAACTCCTAAATTCATGATGAATTTTTTTCATCCAGATTGCTTCCTTAATGACTTCACTAGCAGCGATGTACTCTGCCTCAGTAACTGAGTCAGATATTATTTGCTGCTGAAAACTCTTTCAACTCACTGCTCCATCATTTAAGGTAAACATATACCCTGATATTGACTTGCTATCATCCGCTTTTCAATGATCCTCCTTTGGATCAGCCTGAAATCTGCTAGTTACGCCCAAAGCATAAGCTACATCAGGCCTGGTACATAGCATGGCATACATAATTGATTCCACAGCCGAAGCATAAAAAATTTCACTCATCCTCTTTCTTTCTTCTGGTGTCTTAGGACATATTTTCTTAGAGAGACGTATACCATGACTTGTAGGCAGGTAATCTCTTTTACTAGCCTTCATATTAAATCTCTTTAATATGAGATCTATGTGCCGTGATTGGGATAAGCCTAACATCCTTTTAGATCTATCTCTATAGATCTTTATACCCAGTATATAGGATGCTTCACTCAAGTCTTTCATGAAAAACTTATTCGATAGTCAAGTCTTGATCGATTGCATTATTGGGATATCATTTCCAATGAGCAGTATGTCATCGACATACAAAATCAAGAAGACAACAGAACTCCCACTTGTCTTCTTATACACATATGGTTCATCCTTATTTTTGATAAAGTCAAACTCTTTGACTGTCATATCAAATCGGATGTTCCAACTCCTCGAAGCCTGCTTTAATCCATAGATGGATCTCTTTAGCTTGCATACTTGATTTGCCCTCTTCTTTGAGATAAATCTCTCTGGCTGAGTCATATAGACTTCTTTCTCTAAATTATCATTAAGGAATGCAATCTTGACATCCATCTGTCAGATCTCATAATCGTAGTATGCTGCTATAGCTAGCAAAATTCTGATGGACTTGAGAATAGCCACTGGTGAGAATGTTTCATCATAGTCAATTTCTTGCTTTTGTCTGAAACCCTTTACCACCAACCTAGCTTTATAGGTTTTTATTTGGCCATCTGCTCCGATCTTCTTTTTGAAGACCCACTTGCACCCTATTGGGGTCACACCCTCAGGTGCATCAACCAAAGTCCACACTTGTTTGGTGTACATCGAGTTCATCTCAGATTTCATGACTTCCAGCCATCTGTCTGAGTCTCTACTCATGACAACTTCCGAATAGGTCAATGGATCATCATCTTGAATGATATTGATAAAATTATCATTCTCAATAACAAAACCATATCTCAGAGGTGCTTGACGCACTCTATCTGATCTTCAGAGAGGAGATGTGAATTGTAGATGTACCTCATCTTTAGGTACTTCTGATTGAAATTTTTTTTGTGATCCAACCACTGATATTTCTGGATCGATTTATAGATCATGAACTTCAGTAAGTTCAATATTCCTCCCACTGCCTCCTTCTTAGATGAATTCATTCTCCAAGAAAGTGGTGTGCCTACTAACAAATACTTTTTGATCAGTAGGATGATAGAAATAGTATCCATTAATTTTCTTAGGATACCCTATAAACCTACACTTGTCTGATCTAGCACTAAGCTTATGTCCAAAAATATTTTTGACATAAGCTGGACAGCTCCAAATCTTAAGATGTTTAAGATTAGGCTTTCTTCCTTTGCATATCTCATATGGTGTGCTTACAACAGACTTTGAAGATACTCTGTTTAATATGTATGCGGCAGTTTCTAGGGCATATCCTCAAAAAGATATTGGAAGATCAGTGAAGTACATCATGGACCGCAGCATATCTATTAGAGTGCGATTCCTCCTTTCTGCTATATCATTTAACTGAGATGTATAAGGAGGGGTCCATTCAGAGAGAATACCTTTACTTTTAAGATGATTAAGAAATTTATTAGATAAGTATTCTCCTCTTCGATCAGATCGAAGAACCTTGATACTTTTTTCAGTTTGTTTCTCAATCATACATTGATACTCTTTGAACTTATCAAAGGCTTCGAATTTATGTTTCATAAGATACACATACCCGAACCTTGATAAATCATCTATAAAGGTAATAAAATAGGAGTATCCACTTCTAGCCTGAGTTGTCATTGATCCACATACATCCGTATTTATTAGGACTAACAACTTACTTGCCCTCTCTCCATGTTCAGAAAATAAAGTCTTGATCATCTTACCCATGAGATAAGATTCACAAGCTCTGAATGATTCATAATCATACGGGTCAAAGAATTCCTCTTTGTATAACTTGTTTATCCTTGACTCACTAATATGACCAAGACGGTAATGCCAGAGATATGTGATATTCACATCTTCTCTCTTTTGTTTCATATTTTTTTCAATATGAAAAATATTTTCATTGAGTGCAAGAATTAAAAGATTGTTATCAATATAACTACTATCATAAAAGTCATTAGAAAAGAAAATAGAGCATCCATTTCGTATTAGCCTTATTTCATAACCTTATTTTAATAACAAAGATATAGAAATAATATTTCTAATGGCCTTTGGCATATAATAACAGTCTTTCAATACTAAAATTTTATCTGAAGGTAAATCAAGCATATAGGTTCTCACAACCTCTGTGCTAATGGACTCTCCACTTGCGCCATAAAGCTCAAGGTCACTTCTTCTTAGACCTTTGATATTCTGTAATCGCTATAATGAATTACAAATATGTGATCCATAGACGGTATCTAATACCCAAGTATCAGAGTCCGAGCCACTCAATGAAAAATAGATTTATATCATATACACACCTTTTGGTGCTATACTTGCATCTTGCTTCAAACTTGTAAGATTATTCTTGCAATTATATTCTCAATGTTCAAACTTGTCACAAAATAAACAGCTAATATTCATATGGACATCTTTTTGCCTTCTCATTATTACTGACCATCCCAAGGTCAAAAATATTCAGAACATTAGAGTTTTTCTCCAATATAAACCTAACTTACAAATTCCTCAACTCATCCATATAGTTAAAATCAATCAACATATTTTTATCTATAGTGTTATGCAGTGAAAATAAAGAAGCCATAATACAGACTTAAATCTGCATAAATAAAGAACAATAGTATAAGCAAACCACTCAAGTTTGACATGCATAACTAGTTAAGAATTTTTAAAACTAGTTATATCTTTCACTATTTTATCGGATACCATAGCCCTCTCCTATGGCAAACGAGAAATCCTAATCTGATTTATTAATGGGGTTGAGATCCTAATCCCTTATTAAAGTCTTATAGATATCACAACAAACCTCAATAAGTTCAAAAGTAGGAAAACCTATCCAATTGTATCTCATGCAACTCTCAACATAAATCTTGCCTTTAAAAATACTCATAGCTTTGTGGATATCACAACAAACTATAGTGTTTTATAGTTAAGTCAGACCCTTTATTTTCATATAGTCATATCTGAAAAATACTGTCCTTGTGGATATCACAACAAAGTAACATATCCAAAATATACCGTAAAATATCTAATATGCATCAAGACAAACCCACATCAATCCTCATAGCAAGCCTTGTAGATATCACAACAAACCTATTATGATTTTTTGATAGGATATTGACTAGGCATGAAGGAAGGCTTATATAGTATTCAAAATACTGAGCTACCATCATTCAAGATTCAAACTAATTCAATTGGTCAGAAAAATATTAAGATTGATGGGGATCCCTCCGTTACTTTTCTTAGACACCAATAAAATTGGTCAGGCCAGCAACGGAACCAATTAAATAACTACAGTACTTGAAACACTCCTTAGACACCAATTAATTAATCGATTCAAGAAAATAGGTCAGCTACTGGTTCACAATACTATGACTTAATATAATTTTTATGAGAACTTTAATGGTCTCAAGCACATCTTAAATCAATCAATCACAATGATGCACAAATATAGTTGTATCTTAAAAATCATAACAACTAAGCATAGCATCCAGTCAAATCTCTAAGATATGAAAAACATAATCATACAATATAACTATAATTAGCATTTTAAGTATATCACATATACATAAAGTTCTAATAACATGCATGAATATAAAATACTCTTTTCACAGTTCTTCTTCTTAGGACATCACAGTGGCACCCCTACACGCCATAAGAGTACCCTATTGAATAGGAAGAGAGGGTCTCTGAACCCTATTTTCTCTTATGACCGGATGGCCTGGTGATGAACCTCAATTAGAGTACTAAGCTACTAAAAAAAATTTATACATACATCATGTATTTTATATTTAAAACATATCTCTAAAACATACTAGGGTTTGGATGTTTAATCGAATTCAACACTTGAGCCGACTTGAACCAAACTAAAAACCCATGCTTGATCACAATCAAGATAATAATTTAACCTTTGATTATATAGATCAAGATAGACTCTGATACCACTGTCAGGTTCTGGTGGCACAGTGGAAGGATTAGGTCTTTAAAATTTTTATTAAAAACACCCGATGCACCGAAAATCCTAATGCCCAAAAACTCTTGACTATATTAAAGTATAATAAAATAAATTTAGATCCGAAGAATATCTGTAATGCTAATCTAATTTTTATGAGGTGTCCAAGTGTCCGCCCTCTAATGGTGATCCACATGAAAATTGAACCAAGGAAAGTACTCCTTCACCTTGCTTCAAGAGTTCTAGGCTCTAAAACTCAACCAGCCACCAATCGATCAGATCTTTCTCCAGATCTGAGTCTGAACCTTTTTGAACCATCTACTAGACTTGACTATCTTTTTCTAGACCTCTTAAACCCTTAGAACTATTAGGATTAGGCTTGTCTTAAAAGAACAAGCCTTGTCCTAAAACCTAGAGTTGTAAGAGAGGGAGAGAGGGAGTGGATAGGGGATGTAAGAGTTGAATGATCACCCCATCTATCATCCTCTATTTATAATATCAAATGGGGTGCTAACAGAAAAGACACACCTCATCTAGAAAGGTATATCAAGTCCTTGTATCACTTATCTGAGAGTCCTTAAATAAAAGGACTCTTCAGGGGGTGATACGTCGATTCCTGCCTTCTCACGCGCGTATGTCCAGAATGAGATACTTTTTGTATCTCTTCACACATCAGATTAGCATAAAATTTTGCTAAATAAACTTTTATTCAAATATGAAGGCCATCACCAAATAACACATTATTTGGATAAGAGTTCATATGTGAGAAGGACTCTTCACCGAAGAGACATGTGAGCACTTTCTCCCTGTCGCACGCGCATGCCCAGAAAAGGATGTGAAAAGCAACCTTTCTTAATCTCATAATTTTTCAAATTTTTATCACATGATCAACACTTAAAATTAATTTTATCAATAAAATTATCAGATAAAAAGTTGCTTAAGACTCCCTAAATAGAAGGAGTCTTCGCATCCCTTTGCGCATCCAGAAAAAACTATCACACGCATAGCAAAGATTTGAGCAATTTTTTCATGCACAATCTGGTAGATTTTTCATACTTCAAAAGATGTGCTAGGTGGCTCATCATCTAATCTACTTGCTATAAAAAATAAAGGCCCAAAATAGAAGGATTCTTAGTTCTTCTCTACGCCACAAATAAAGTACGCATGCATTCTGCATATTTGCGCCAAGAGTCCTTCTTAAGTTGAACTCTTAGTTATTTGGCATGTACACCAGATATGGTGCCTCTTTTTGGCTGCTTTTAGGTGGCTTGACCTGACCCAAATGCCCACCAAGTTGTGCTAGCAAATGAGCAAGGCATGAGACCAAATTGATCTCTAAAAGAGCTAGGGATTCCATACGTGCTAGCATGCTTACCGAAATTCTGATTGAATCTAAAATTTCAATCAACCTTTTTAAAAAGGATCCTTGGTCAATTTTTATATGTGTGTGATCCATTGGGTTCCACATCTAACTAGTAGTAGGTCCGGATGTAAGTTGACTTAATTTTATTAGAATTTAATCTAACCGATTTAGGTCCAATCGAGCTAACCCGATTTCAGTAATTAGAACTCTTTCTAATTGACGTTCGAATTAAACTCTTTAATTCGATCAAAAATCTACAAGTTAAAATTGACGTCTAGTAATATATCATGACTATTCAGAAGATATAAAAATATGATAAAAATATCAAATATGTCTTTTAGTGGTAAGTTACCGTGCAATACAATCCTTTAATCATCCCAGCATCTTGAATATGTTCATGAGTATAGAATCATGTCAAACTCAAACACGTATTCATATCGATTCTCAATTAATCAATGATGACTCAAATAAAGAAGCATTAGAAACTCTTTCTAATCTTCTTCCTACTTTTGGCCAAATAATTTTTTCTGAGTCATCTACGAATGAGAATACATAGGATGCGATCTCCTCTTACTAGGAGCGATCGATTTTATGTTGACCTACTCACAACCTTCGTACACACTCCTACCATATCCAGAACACCCCGTACATGTTTTAAAGCCATGCTTGAGTATGAACCAAAATATGAATTCTTATGCACAAGATTTTATGATGATCTCAGATTTAAGGATCACTTGCACAACTCCTACTTAGAAAATTATCTTTAATATGCAAGTAAGGCTTTCATAAGATGTTCTCTTTCATCGAGTCAATTCAGTGAACTCATTTCTCAAATGAGCACCCACATCTTTATATTAATATCCCACACAAGTGGCTAGTGAGATCTGCCATCCTTTCCATCGAGCATACATAGGATGTGCCAGTCTATCTGAAACATTGATCCCCGACTCAATGCTCCTACGATTAGAAATATTTAAGATTAAGATTTTAGAATTTTAGATTTTACTAGCATGATCCATTCATATCTCCTAGAACTATTGCCCTAATCTTTGGGATTCATCATAATCTTAGACATAATAGGATGCAGCTAATATGATGAATCAATATCTCAAATAATAAATGTCATTACATGAGTTAAAAAATTATAAAGAAAAGTTCCGTCGCAATACACTTGCGATTGGCTTATAGAAACTCTTCTTTCACATCTATGACTCAGTTCGACATGATCAAATCTTCTATTGGGTTAGGTCTAGATCCAATATTAGGACCTAATCAAAGAACTAGATGGGATTGAGGTCACTCATATTCCATCCGATTTGATCCATTTGCACCCTTAGGTATAGTGATGGTGTCATCGTTAGCTTGTTGCATAGTTATCCATTTATTAAAATAGATTGTGCATTGATGGACAACTACTCTAAATCTTTTTCTAATCAAAGCAACATTAAATAAATATATACTTCTTTCAATAAGTTAAAATTTAAACCATATAGCATCTTCTTTACATATTGATGCTTGAATATAAGTCCCTTATATGTACAAAAAATATATTAAGTTGCGTAACTCAAACTTACATATAAAAAATATTGATGAGAAGTTATGTATTATTTGTGATAACTTATTTATCAATTAAAATATAGTCAACACTCAATTTGCCATGCTCTCCCATACACCTCTCCTTCTAGCCCACATCCTCTCTAAGGTCCTGTTGGTGAACCCCCATGTCCAACATTATAAGAAAAGGGCTTTGATTGTAGCCCACTATGGTGCCATCTTTTGCTTTTTGCGCACCCTCCCATGCTCCTCTCCCAGTCACCTACATCCCCTTTGAAACCTATCAACAAATGGATAGCCAGCATATATATTAAAAAATAGGGATTGATCTTTGATGATGGACTACTACCACACTGTCCTTTGCTCTGTGCGATGATGGCTGGCTGCCATATTATCCTCTGCTCTACCCACACCCTTCACCTACTAGAGAAGAGAAGGGGACAGACGGATGATCCACTTGCTATAAAAAAGTAGTTAATTTATTCTCTATATCCATCCGATGCGGTCTTCATAATAATTTCATTTTTTTCACACTATTAGCCCTTTTCTTTTTCTTCTTTTCTTTATTATGCTAGGCTATCGCTATATCATCCTATGATGCATGTTAGACTCCTACATAATAGTAGCTCGAGCACTATCATCACTGCATGTGGCAAAAAGAACAACAGATAGGAAGTGCAAGAAGAGACTGGATGATAGGTGTAAGAACAGGCCAGACAATAAACATGGTCCTTCAGTTTCTCTACACTCATCACATGCAGAAGCTCTCTATATTCTCCTTCAATGTATAAGATAGATGTCTAAGCCTTAAATCCTATATACCCAAACCTCCATAGCTCTTAGGTTTTCAAATAGCTTCCCCAAAAAGCTAATTTAAGCCTCATCAACCAATCTCATGACCCCACAGAAAGGATTCAAATATTTTTTTGTAAGCTATCCATAATAAAAGTAGGAATAACAGAATTAGCTATGAGATACAAAGGTGTACATAACAACAAAGACCAAATAAACAAACCTTTCTGCCTGAGACAAGAATCTTCATTTTCATCTATCAAATTTATTATTACTTTGTCTAACATAAAGTGAAAATCAAAACTTGTAGGAACTAACTAGAGATTAGGACACCAAGATAGTTAAAGATTCCACTCTTAATTTTGATTTGCAATATGGCATAAATCTCTCTATGAAATATGGAGTGACTTGGTGACTAATAGGATTTGAGATTTATCTATATTCACGAACTACATAGATTGTTGATGATAGAAAAATATTATATTCTTCAATATTGTAGTGTTTTACTTAGTGGCTCTAGCAATCAGCAATAAATCATCTACAAATATCAAATAGAAATTTTAAAGCCTCTGGTGATGGTTGAAATGGCTTCATAGTTCTTTGATTTATTGCTTGATGCAAAAACCTGAATAATATATCAGAGTAGAGAACAAATAAAATGGAGGGATAGAGGATAGCCTTGACATAGCCCAAGGGTGGAATACCATCTATAGAAGAAGAACCCTTAGCAAGGTCTATGAATGTAGGGTTGCAAAGTACTCAAGAACTACCATAAGATAACTCCATTTGATATAGTTGTATGCTCTTTCCATATCAATCTTGATGACCATCAAAATTTTACTCTTGGAGGCTATTTCAAGTGAGTACATTACCTCTTGAGTTATCAAAGTGTTTCAATTAATTGCTGGCCAGGCATGAAAGCTTTTTGTTCAATAGATTAATATAATCAATAGTATTCTCAAAGGATCTTCATCTAGTTAATCAATAGTTTAACTGCCACCTCATATAATAAATTGCACAAGCTAATGGGCAAATATAATTTGGATAGTTAATTAAGTAACCACAGCAAGAATAAAAGTAGAATCATAGCTAGAACAACAACAAAGCCAATCAAAAAAGTAAAACAATCATAATATAACTTTTGTGTGAAGTGCTACAATTTAAGAGAAGACTACTACTAGAGACCAACACTAATCACTTGAAGCTTGAGATATTGGCAAAAGACTAGCAAGACAACAAAAAAGAGTAAGAAATAATAAAGAAACTTCTCAAAATCCATATGTTTACCCACAGCATGCCAAGTTCTGTTGTTGCAACTAGTCTAGGCATCAATATGATGAATGTCTACAATGGAAAGTAGTTAATATCGTAGCTCTATTCTAATGAGAAAGATTAGCATGTTGATAGAGATGATACTACCTACTTGTTTGATAAGAATGATCAACATAGAAAAAGCCCCTTAGTTGATGAAAGTGGATCTTTTGCAATGACAAACATTGCCAAATCAATATGGGGAGGATTGATCCATACTGATACAATATTTTTCATGCACAATATATCACCAACAATAACCTTTATAATTTGATCATACATACAAGTTTTAGTATGTCTTTTGTGATGGTGGACAAGTTATAATTAAAAAAAGAGAAGCATTCTTCACCATATAAAATTAGTTGGATTAAGAAGTTGGTGACATTGATGCAATTGAACAAAGTTGGATTCTATTTTCTATTGATGAATCTTGTCAAAAGAAAAGTGGTTTTAGCAAATATAGATGCATATTATATATTGCTTTGCAGATCATTGTAGTATAATAAAGACTATACTCACAAAGGAAAAATATAATGCATGTTTATGTTTTCTAAAAGATGGGAAAGAAGATTTTTCTTGCATCAATAACAAAGAATGTAGAGTTAGAACTTTTCAAGTGGAGGGGCAATTTACTTAACAAAGAACATATCGAGCATGGATGACCACCAAAGTATAAACTAAATCAATTACCTTTAATGAAGTTTCAAGGAAATAGCACAAACTCAAAGAGGAGTTTTGTTCAAGTGTAGGGGATTGATGTAGAATGGCTTGTTGATGAGTCTAAGAGAAAAGGGTTGAAGCATAATCAAGGTTGGAAGCAAACTACTAAAATTATAGTTTAATTAAAAAATATTATTTGAATATTTGAATTAGTTTTCTTCCAATTCATGTGAGTTTAAATATAAATAAAAGCATCTCATCTTGTTTGAGTTGGTGGAGTCTTAATGGAAGTGGGCCCACTACTAACATATAGAAAAGTCTAGTTATTTTATATTACACTAAGTTGTGAAAGCTCAGCAAAAGAAAGGATAATTCAGAACTGGTTGATAACTAATTATTAGAAAGCCCTCAAAATGGTAGAACATAAAAGCTGTGAGAATACAAAAAGTAATAGAAAGTAGATGAGTGAAAACCATCAAGTAGTGTGATACCATAATTTCAGTAGAATATAATGACAAATATACAACATAGAACAATGCAAAAAGGTGGATAAAAAATTTATATAAATGTAATATTGAATAGATAGCATATGAGTGAGATCCACTGAAGCACACTAAGATCACTCTGACAGCATAGTTGGACATAACATAAGAAAAAGAGAGCATAACCAAACTTGAAACAGACAAAATACAAGTCTACAACTAAGATAAGGATGCAGCACAACTATGATGTGAAGGCAATAAGAAATATACTATATTAAAATAATAATGATACAAAAAGAACACATGTGAAAAGAGAGGTTAATGCTTCCAACGAAAATAAACAACACAGCATCAGCCTACAAAAGATGACCCAGTGCAAAAGGCAACACATCATGTGGTTAGAATATATAATCTCCTATTAAAGCCAATGTAGCTATAAAGTCAACCACTTGATTACCTTCACAGCAAATATGAAACATCTTAAATGCATGCCTAGTTAATAACCATATCTGTACATAAAAAAGAAAAAGAAAAAAAAAAAGAACAAGACAATGTGGCTTGTGAAGAAATAGTCGACTAATTAATAATAGTCATAGTATCCCCTTCTAACCATAATTTCTATACCTAGAACTCATTGACAGCCAGAGAGAGATCTAACCATATAGCCAATAACTTTGCATAAGGTACTGAATAATGAGGCAACAATTTTTCTCCTCCTTAAGCAAGTATCATAAATGATCTCTCAAAATAAACCCAGCAATTAATTTGTCATCAAAAACCACAACATTAAAATTGATTTTTATAATTCCAAAGGAAGGAGGTGACCAAGAGAGACCAAAGAAGATTGATAAGAAGTAGAGAATGGAGACTAGCCACCCAGCACCTTGCTAAAGACAAAAAGGATTGATACACAATAGAAAAGAGAATGTAAGTAACAGCTTTTTTGATCAGCTGTAAAGAAGAAGTGTTAATCTGTTGAAATAACCTTAACTTCATTGTGAGCTACCCAAAGTAGCCATGCAATGCAAGCAAAGAATGCCTATTGTCTTGTCTCTATGTAGGCCATAGAAATATATTCTACAAAAGAGCAAAGACTATAGACATAAGGGTTGTTTACACATATTGTGCAGTAAGGCACCATAGCTCATAGCAAAAGGAGAAGCAGTAATTGCATGATTTGTGTTTTCAATGATTGATTCACAAAGGTCATAGAACTGATTATCAACAAAAAAATAAATCCTAGTGAGATAGTAAAGCTTTACAAGACGACCAATCTCACGAAACCACGACCAAAATAATTTCATCTATATTAGTATTAGAAGTTTCCATACCCACTTAAAATCTATGGTAATTAGTAGAGAAGGCACTTGGGCAACTATGTGTACATGTCCTGTAAGGACACCGTAGCACGTCCAATAGAACCACAATAAAGCTAATCAGACCAAGACCGTTGCATAGGGGAATACAAGTTATTTGAGTCATGATATCTGTTAAAAATAGATCTCTCAACAAATCTAGATTCCATGATTGACCTAATACATCTAATATCGTAAATGAAGATCAGGCTGACAAAGTTGCATATTAAGAAAAGTAGGGCATCGACTAAGAGAATAGAGTTGGGGATCAATAAGAATATTAATTTGAGTATCTGTACCAATAGCCTATAGAAATCGATCCTGAATTAAGTGGTCAAATTAAGAAATTAGGGCCCAAATGCTGAGCATCATTGGGGCTTATGATACTTATACTATGTACCTTGAAACTAATATTTAGCACATACTGATTGAGCCCAAAGAAAATTAGGGTGAATAACAACTTAGGGCTTACAAAGAAAAGTTTTGCTCCTATTTGACAACTCCATGATATCAAGGCCCTCTTGTGCCCAAAGCATGCAATAATAGACCAAGCCAATGGATGAAACATCTTATGAATACAAGATAATGACACAAGCACTGATGATATGTAGAAGATATGAATAAATTACAGTGCAAATTGAAGAAGGATTGCTCGACTGAGAAAGATAGAGCCTTTCACTTCCAATTGGCAATTTTAACCATCATCTTGTCCATCAAAAACTAAAAATCTGATGAGGCCAAAGGCTTGCTTGAGATTGGAACACCAAATGCTTCCAAACCCCTCCTTTTTTTGGTATTTGAAGCAACCTGAAAATTTGAGACATAATCGTCATTGACATTCAAGGGTCAAATATAAGTTGAGACGTACTATTGAACATTAATTGCCTGCCTAGATATAGAAGAATAAACATGGAGAATTGATAATAAACATATGTTATCCTTGATTATTACCCTAGCAGTCAACAAGCAATCATCAACAAAAAAAAAAGAAATATTTGTGCCCCCTCCCCCTTTGAGTGGTCGATAAATCCGTAAAAGCTGATTATACTGCAAATTGTAAATATCTTGATAAGACTTTAGAGAAATTATAAATAGATATAGAGACAATAAATGATCTTGATGAAGACCTCTAACTAGAACAAACCATGTGGATGGTGATCCATTAGTTAAAAAAGCAAATTATAAGTGTGTAACACATTATCGCACCAAACAAATAAATATAGCATGAAACCTAAACTAATCTAAAAGTTTAAATAAGAAAGACTAAGATACATGACTGAAAGTTTATTCCATATCTAACTTAATCACATAAGACTCATGGAAGAAGAAGCATGCATTAAAGAATGAGAGAGCTCCTAACTAAGAAGGATTTTTTTTTTTTTGGTAAAGAACTAAGAAGGATTTGATTAGTGATATATTGCACTTTAATAAAAGCACCATGTTCTAAAGAAATAATGTTAGGCAAAATAGACTTTAACCTATTAGCCAAACCTTTGCTAAGATTTATAAATGGTATTGCATAAACTTATGGGCTAATAATCCTAAGATCTACTTGGAGAACTAGTCTTAGGAATCAATGCAATATAGGTTCTCTTCTAGACATTAGGCTTAGTAGACGTTGAGAAAACATAGCGAAAAGCATAAATCACCTCCTTACTTATAATGCCCCAAAAATGTATTAAAAAATGGTAGAAAATCATCGAGCCTAGGAGCCTTATTGGGATGCATACTAGCAATGGCACGAAGAATCTCCTCAATAAGGTCTTTGACCAACCTTCTATTCTGCTCCCTTTTGATCTTTGGTAGGACAACTAGTAAATCAATAGGCTACGGATTAGTGTGAGCAAACCAGCTTTGCTAAAAGAAATCAAGAAGAAT
The DNA here is from genome assembly GCF_000442705.2 of Elaeis guineensis. Taxonomy (NCBI): domain Eukaryota; kingdom Viridiplantae; phylum Streptophyta; class Magnoliopsida; order Arecales; family Arecaceae; genus Elaeis; species Elaeis guineensis. The sequence continues at coordinate 25,319,268 of NC_026001.2, forward strand.
CCGATGAATCTATAAAGGATTGTCAACTAAATCACCCTAGGGTAGATAAGTTATTCTATTTGAACTCCTTCTAAGTATGATGAACTGATCGAAAAGTTTTGTATTAGCATCCTCATTTTGAGCACATAACTCTAGACTTTACATTGTATTAGCATCCTCATCTTTGAACCACATAACTCTAGACTTCTACCACTAAAATAGTTCCTCTATTTGAAGGCTGTAACACTAAGCCCTCCATAAAATATAAGGTGTGTATGTTCACAATCAAATAGCCCTCCTTATATTCTACCAAAAAAAATAGCCCTCTTTATTATGCTTCAACCTACAGCTGCTAACAATGAAGCTACTCATTTAGCTTCTGACCCTTAAGAAATAAGTTTCCAATTCACTACTTCCAATGATTGATAGCTTGTCTAGTATGATGAAAGACCTTGTGTTAGGTTAACACTCAGCGAGTGATTCTTTGGACAATGCCAAGCTTGATAAACCACCTCTCAAACAACTGCACGAGGAAGCCTAAACTGCTTAATCTAAATGGCCATTGTCCTAAAAAATATTCTTAATAAGTGACAATAATGATCCAAGGCATACTTGTGAGACAATTGACATGGACTCCAGATAGAGATCTACCAATGCTTGAGAAGCAAAGAGCCCATCTAACCATTCCTAGCCCTAGCACACTCTAATCGATTATTACACCTAGTATAACAAGGATCTTGATATCCCAAGTCTTGTTGGGTTTCTAGGCGTCATGCATATAGATTTTTCAAAATAATTTCTAAAACACAGCAGAACATCAGATTAAAACTATTTTAATCTACGTATGCATAGATCTAATCTTACACCTATAGATATAATTCATATGATGAAAATAAAATGAGAAACATGCATCTGATTTCAAAATTAAATTTAACTGGATGATCAGATCATCTATCTGAATAGCTAAACTCCTTATTCTAGATCTGGATTTGAAAATATCTGCAGGTTCATTGAAGCCGTATATGCATCCGACCTTCATGGATATCCACATAGGGCTGAAGTAGATCAAAAGCACTAGAGATCACCAAGTGCTAGCTCTCTTTCAGATCTCCACTTCTCTAGTTTGGATCTGATCTCCTACTTCGACTATCATAGAAGATGATCCGAAGATGAATCTATGCATAAACTCCTTTCGCATAGGATCAGAGGATACAAGAGACAATGAGAGAACTCTTTTCTCCTTCTTTCTCTCTCTCTCTCTCTCTCTCTTGCTGATCTCTCCCCCTCTATGTGGCCGTCCAAGGCTTGGGCATGTGGATTAAGGGAGCAGAAGAGGAAGGGACGGCACTCAGAAGGGATTCAATGATCTGTGTTGTTCTATTCACCATGCCCAAGAGGATCCCTTCTTTTATAGATGGTGGCCGAGGAGATTAGATAGAGTTCAACTAAATTTGAACTCTTATCTTATAAGAACTTTAAGTTTAAATTGAACTTATCCAGTCCCTAGAGAATGAGAAGATAGGGAAGCCAGGAGGGGGGGCGACAACTTTGAATTTGCACTCCCTTTCTTTATTTTTTCTCCATTGTGCGATGCCAAAAGAAGGGGGGTGCGCATCGCCATGCATGCCGCTCCTTTTTGCCATAAGAGAGAAGAGAGAGTTCCAATAAATCTGGGACTCTTACATCTTTATCAATTTAGGTTTAATCCAAGTTCAGTTCACATCCAATTCGAATCTGATTCGAGCCCAATTCGATCTAGATTCAATCTTAATCCAATTAGGATCCAAATCTGAAATCAAAAGTCTATTTCGATCAAGTCTAAACTAATTAAATCTGATTTAATTATTTAAAACTTGATCTCACTTGATCTCATCAAATTGGATTGCAATAATTGTAATTGGATCCTCCTTGTTAACTGTTAGCTGATCCTATACTTTAATTTTTACAAATTGATCCAAATTATTAATCACATTGATAATTTACTCATGATCTAATCATTTGATCTAATTAAATTTTTTTGTGTGTGATGTCATAGGTTTTGTTCTATTTGGTAGTGAAACATACCATGATCTTCATTATAGTATTATTGAAACACCTTTCAATGGGTTGAAATATTTTTAACTCTTATCCAACACAGATCATCGATCTAAAATAATCCTGTGAGCTCTCATAATCCATTAATGATGTCTAACAGTATATGTGGTAACCCAGCAGAATAGAATAATTAGAACCTTATGTGTAGTTATCGTGTGATTCAGTTCCTCTATTGTGAGTTCGGATAAGATGGAGATTATGAAAACTCATCAAATCTCAACATCTATCATATGAAAATTTGATTAGCTCAAGTTCAAAATGTGAAACTCATGAAAACTCTTTTCCATCAATCATCTTGTTGTGGTCACAGACTTAAGGACTCAGCTTCTCAAATCTCATAGGACTACTCTTTATCTACTAAAGTCGATAGATCCCATCTAGATGCACATCCTACTTTTACAATGAATCTACTGTAGCCAACATACACTACAAGGACCCAAATGGCTAGGAGAATATATTTATATATAGTCAAACTATAATAACCCTATTGTAAGTAGTCGAGACACTGCAGGTCAAAGAACTACTCACACCACTACAGCATCAAAAAGATCACGGATGAGTGAGTAGACATCCATATGATCTCTAATTTGGTTATGCTCAATACTGATGTTCTTTAACAACTACTTGCACTCTCGCTTAGTGTCTCTACATGTAGACTAGAAACTCATCTACTCCGAAAGAAGTGATCCGTAAGTCATCTAATGGATCATTTATCATTCCTATGATGATACATCGATCCTGAGCAATTTAAAAATTAATCATAGATGTTCCTAAGTCTCAATTTTGAGAATATATATATTTAAATTATTAATTTTTAAGATGATTCTTAAACATATAAGACAAGAATGGATAGAAAAAATTAATTTTATTGATAAATCAATAGTTTAAATATAAATATATATCCTAGAGCTATTACAATATATCTGCCATATTGGCTTCTAGGGCATATATCTAGCAATCTCTCATTTGACCTAAACCCAATTGGCTACTGATCCAAGTCCCATCTTCTCAAGGTGGACTTTTTGCTGGCTCAACTACTTTGTCAATAGATGCTACATTGTCCATGGAGTCTACTCTTCGTATCTCAATATATTTTTTCTCAGGGTAGTCAGATATGATATAAAACTGCCACTCGATGTACTTGGACTTCTGATGAGATCTAGGCTCTTTAGCTAGTGCTGTGACATCATTATTGTCGTAGTATAAAGTGATGGCATCTGATGTCATTACGTTAAGTTTTGTGATAAATTTTTTATACCAGAAGGCTTCTTTTGCAGCATCTAAGATAGTGACATTCTAAGCTTCCATCATCAAATCTGTGATAATGGGTTACTTGGAACTCTTCCAGCTAATAGCATTATCATTACAGATGAATACACACCTTGATGTAGACCTTCTATCAACAGAATCAGACATAAAGTTTAAATTAGTGTATCCTTCAACCTGCAACTTCGATCATCTCTCAAAGATCAAGAATAAATCCTTAGTTCTTTTCAAATACTTAAGGATGTTCTTCACAGCTATCTAGTATTCTTCACCTAGATTCGACTAATATCTGCTCGTGATGCTCACAGCAAGGACAATATTAGGTTGAATACATAATATGACATACATGAAGCTCCCTATAGTCGAAACATAAGAGATTCTGCTCATGTGCTTAGTCTCCTTAGATGTGCTTAGATACATCTTCTTGAAAGAGTGACACCATGCCTAAGGGTAGGAGTCCCCTTAGAGTTCTCCATACTGAACCTCTTCAGCACTTCCTTTAGGTACATTTTCTGTGAAAGATCAAGCATTTTTTAGGTCTATCTCTATAGACTTTTATTTCTAGAATATAGAATATTTTTCCTAGGTCTTTTATAGAGAATTTCTTGGACAACCATCTTTTGACCGAGGTTAGCAAAGAATGTCATTCTCAATAAGGAGGATGTCATCCATGTACAGTACGAGAAATGTGACCATACTTCCACTGATCTTCTTGTAAACACAAGGCTCCTCCTCATTTTTGATGAAATCAAATATTTTGATTGCATCATTGAAATGAGTGTTCTAACTCCGAAAATGTTGCCTTAATCCATATATGGATTTTTGTAGCTTGCAAACTTTATGATCTCCATCACTGAAAGTGAAATCTAAAGGCTGCTCCATATAGATATCTTCCTCAATATATCCATTTAGGAATGCATTTTCACGTCTATCTATTATATCTCATAATCATAAAAGGTTGCAATGGTAAGTAATGTGTGGATAGATTTAAATATAGCCACAGATGAAAAGGTATCCTGATGTCAATATCTTTGTACTGGCTATAATCTTTCACCACGAGCCTAGTTTTATAGATCTCTACCTTACCATCTGCACCTTTCTTTTTTTATAGATCCATTCATACTCAATGGGTACTATACCTTCTGGTGGATCCACTAAGGTCCATACTTGATTCGAATGCATTTAGTCAATTTCTGACTTCATAGCATTCAATCATTTCTCGAAGTAGATGTCAGACATCATCTCGTCATAGGTTTTAGGATCATTTCCATGAACCTTATCTCCTACGAAGAATATTTTCTCTACATCCTCTATAAGCATACCCAAATATCTTTTAGGAGGATGGAAGATCCTACTAGATCTACTAGGTGAAGGAGGAACAACTACTACTAACTCAGTTTTAATGGATTCGTCAGGTTTATAGCTCATTACTCTTCAGAGACTTTCTCTTCGAGCTCAATCAACCTCCTATTGCCACTATCCTGAATAAACTATTTTTCGAGAAACATGATGTGTCGACTCACAATCACATTATGATCATCAAAAAAGTAAAAATAGCATCTTATTGATTTTTTAGAATATCCTATGAAGTGAGTTTTCATAGACCTAGCCTTTAACTTGTCAGCCATTTATCTTTTGACATCGGCTAGACATCCTTAAATCTTGAGATGACCAACATTTGATTTCTTATCATATCGTATCTCATACCGTGTGGTAGGAATAGATTTAGAAGAAATCCTATTTAATAAATATACAATGGTTAGTAAGGCATATCTCCAAAGATACAAAGGTAAATCAGTGAAGCTTATCATAGATCGGACCATATTTAATAGGATCTTATTCCTTCTTTCAGATATCCCATTAAGTTGAGGCATACTAAGAGAAGTCTATTGTGAGACTATACCATTTTTTTGAGATAATTCAAAATTTTTTTATTAAAATATTTTTCTCCTCGATTTGATCAAAGAACCTTAAAAAATTTTTTATTTATTTTTCTATTTTTTTTTGAATTTTTTGAACTCTTCAAAGGCTTCAGACTTGTATCTCATAAGAAACACATACCCATACTGTAAGAGTTATCATTAAAGATAATGGAGTAGTGGTAACCACTCTTGATCTGCATATCAAATAGGCCACACACATTAGTATGTACCAAGATAAGTATCTCAGTGGCCCTTTCTTCATATCCTACAAAGGGTAACTTGATCATTTTTTTTGAAGACAGAATTGACAAACTAGATACGACTCAGAATTCAATGAGTTAAGGATATCATCTTCTTTCAATTTGTTTATCTTGTCCTCTCTAATATGGTCAAATCTAAGGTGCCACATATACTTATGGTTAACATCATTTCTAGATTGTTTATAACCTACGGCACTCACTATTTGCTCGTTTACATTCACACACGCATCAATATGTAGGTGATAAAGACTGTCAATCAAAAGATCACATGCTATCAATTTATATTATAAATAAATAGAATAAAAATCTTAATTAAAATTAAATATAAAATCTTTCTATGCTAGTACAGATATGAAAATCAAGTTTCAACTAGCTATAGATACAAAATAACAGTCTTTTAATACTAATCTAAAGCCTGATGGTAATCGAAGAGGGTAAGTTCTCAGGGCTTTAGTGACAATCCTTGCTCCAATACCGATCCGAAGATCATCTTACCATACCTCAACCCTTTACTGTCTATTAGACCCTATATAGAAGTATATATGTGAGCACTTGAACTAGAGTCTAATACCCAACTAGATGTAGAAGAAACTATTATGTTAGATTCAATAATGAGCATATCTTCTAAAAGTTTATCATCATTTTTGATCTTCAAGCTTTTTAGGTACAGCAAATAATTTCTCTTCCAATGACCATCAGTATGATAGTAGAAATATTTTTCTTTATCGACAGCTTTCTTCAGCCTTTTCTCCTTCTTCTGCTTCTTCGCAAGCTTATTCTTCTTTTTTCAAGAAGACTTTCTTTTGGAGGGAGGTGCCTATTCCACAGCAAGAACGGAACCTCTTGAACTCTTCAAGATCATTTCTACAGTAACCAACATGTTGACAAATTCAGACAAGATACAGTCTAACTTATTTATATGGTAATTTACTATAAATTGACCATATAAACTAGCAAAGGATTGTAGGATCAAATCTACCTACAATTCTTTTTGCATCATTAGGCCAAGCTTCTCAAGCTCCTCTAGGTCTTGATCAAAGTCAGATAGTGATCGTGGACCAACTACCCCTCACGTATTTTGGAGTTGAAGAGTCTTTTCGATACTCCAAAACGTGCAGTACGGCTCTACTCACCATATAATTCTTGTAAGTGAGTGATCATAGCCTTGGCAGTTGGTATGTGCTCATATTGGCTCTACAATTCATTTATTATTGAAGTCAGTATGTAGCACTTGATCTGATTGTCATCATTCATCCATTTTTCTTGTGCTGTCCTCTGTTTAGCACTAAGATAGCTTGACAAAGCAGGGGTGTCTTGGTCGACTACATATCCTATTTTCTTTGAAATCAACACTATCTTGAGATTTTTTGAGCCAATCTTTGAAGTTGGTTCCGATCAGACGGTTGGACTCTAGGATGCGGGCTAAAGGGTTCAGAGCTGACATAGTTAAACTGCAAAAGTAGAGATTCTAGTTAGACATTTATACTTAATTTTATATTTGTTATAGGGACTTTAAGAAACAAATAGGCTCTCACTATTTTCTCAGATCTCTCACACTCACTGGGTGGAGAAGCAAAAATCCTACCATGATAAGAATTTCTAGTGGATACTGCAGTTCTGTCGATATACGTGTACCTCACCTGATAGATATTGGTAACATACATATCGAGGAGTGGATAATTCTTGTCCAATCTTCTCCAAGCATATTGCAGTAATTTGTCACTAAGTCATGTAGGCTCACCTGATAGATATTAGTCCCACTCCTTAGTTAAGTCAGACCCACCATTTAATGCAAGAGTGAAGCCATCATTAAGTCCTTCATCTGATAAATATTGAGCCCAACCCCATCATCACCCTGCAACAATCCTTTGCTAATAGAGTGGTTGTATATTTTTGTGTAACTGAACCACTGTGATCAACGAAAAATAATCAACACCAATAGCACGCTCACATATTTACAACGGTGGAAGATCGCTAGACTTAATATGTATAAAGAGATTTTGATTTAATCTCATCTAATCAGTCATCAAAATGACTAGTCTAATTGGTATAGGCTAAACTAAACCACCAAGCAATCTTATTTAAGACATAATCTTCCAAATTGATCAGATAAGTGGAGATCAATGGGAGGCATTTCTTGAAGAATCAAAGGTCCTAATTAAATAACCATCTTTCAAATACTTATCTTAGACATCAATTGATCAATTGATTTTAAATACATTAGCTTAAGTGATTCAAGCTCAAGCTACTAAGCTAAATCAGATCTTTGGATCAACCGATTTAACATATAGATGTCAATCGATTCGACCAACTACAACTATTGGTTTGATCTTGAGAACTCTTGACCCAATCCTAATCAACTCTGAACTTGGTTGGATCAACTGCTCATCCCGATTAGGTTCCATTATGTTCAAATTGAAAATCCTAAGTGTAATCAAATTACTAGATCTAATTTGATTTATCTATGTCCAATGACTTATGCATAAACATAAATTTCAGATCTAAATTAAATTTCAGATCTAAATTATTTATACATATTAACTTATTATGATCTTGAAACTATTTTTTAGATCTAAGCAATCATTCATATATCTCATACAGGATTAAAGATTAGATCTAAAATTGTTCAACATCGATTCAGGACAATCTTTGCAACATAAAGGATAAACCTTATGCTAGGATAACCTTATAGCATATTGATGTCGAACTAATAAATATATTTTAGATCTAAACTAATATTCATACATCTCATACATGAATAAAATCAAATCTAAACATGAAAACACTTTTCAAAATATATTTATTTTAGATCTAATCATATGAATTCAGATTTGATTAAAAATCAGATCTCATCTTATTTTCATGCAAATAAACTCGTGGCTCTAACACCACTAGTTTCTAGATGTCATGCATGATGATTTTTCAAAATAATTTCGAAAATATAGTGAAAGATCAGATTAAAACTATTTTAATCTATGCATGCATGTATCTAATCTTACACCTACAGATCTAGTTCATATGATGAAAATAAAATGAGGAACATGCATCTGATTTTAAAATAATAATTAATTGAACGATCAGATCATCTACCTGAATTGCTAAACTCCTTCTAAATCTAGATCTGAAAATGTTTGCAGATTCTATTGAAGCGTACATGCATCTGACCTCTATGAATATTTATATGGGGTCGAAGCAGATCGAAAGCACTAGAGATCACCAAGGTGCTAGCTCTCTTTCAGATATCTGCTTCTCTGGTTTGGATCCAATCTTCTTCTTTGACTGTCATAAAAGATGATCCAAAGATGCGCGAACTCCTTTCATACAGGATTGGAGGATGTAAGAGATAATGGAGAACTCATTTCTCCTTCTTTCTCTCTCTCTCTCTCTATGTGGTTGACCAAGCTTGGGCATGTGAATTAAGGGAGCAGAGGAGGAAGGGGTGACACCCAAAAGGGATTCAATGATCTGTGTTGTTCTATTCACCATGCCCAAGAGGACCCCTCCTTTTATAGATGGTGGCCAAGGGGATTAGATAGAGTTCAACAGAATTTGAACTCTTATCTGATAAGAACTTCAAATTCAAATTGAACTTATCCAATCCCTAGAGGATGAGAAGATAGGGAACCCAAGATAGGGGGCGACAACTTTGAATTTGCACCCCGTCTCCCTATTTTCTCTCCTTTGTGCGTTCCAAAAGAAGGGGGCGCACATGGGAGCAACACCGAAAGAAGGGGGTGCGCATCCCCATGCATGCCCCTCCTTTCTTTCATAAGGAGGAGAGAGAGTCTAGTAAACCTAGGACTCTTGCATCTTTATCAATTTGGGTTTAATCTAGATTCAGTTCGAATCCAATTCGAATATGATTCGAACGCAATTTAATCCAGACTCAATTCTAATCCAATTAGCATCCAAATATGAAATAAAAATCCAATTCGATCAAGTCTAAACTAATTAAATCTGATTTAATTATTTAAAACTTATCTCCAACTTGATCTCATCAAATTGGATTTCAATAATTTAATTAGGTCCTCCTTACTAACTATTAGCTGATCCTATACTTATAACTTTGACGAATTGAACCAAATTATCAATCACATTGATAATTAGATCACGATCTAACCGTTTAATCTGATCAAATTTTTTTATGTGTGACCCCATAGATTATGTTCTATCTGATAGTGAGATATATCCTGATCTCCATCATAGTATCATTGAAACATCTTTCAATGGATTGGAACATTTTCAACTCTTATCTAACAAGAATTGTTGATCCAAAATAATCTTAGTAAGTTTCACAATCCACTAGTGATGCTTAACAGCTGTGGCGGTAACCCAGTAAAATAGAATATTTAGAACTTCTAGGTGTAGTTATCATGTGATTCAGTTTCTCTATCGTGAGTTCCGACAAGATGGAGGTTATGAAAACTTGTCAAACCCCAACATCCATCACATGAAAGATTCAGTTAGCTGAAGTTCAAAACGTGAAATTCATGAAAATTTTTTTCCATCAATCACCTTGCTGTGGCCACAGATTTAAGGACTCTGGTTCTCAAATCTCATAAGAACTCTTACCTACTAAGATCGATAGATTCCATCAGGTGCACACCCTAGTTCTACAATGAACATACTATAGTCAACATGCACTGCAATGACCCAAATGCTAGGAGACCATATTTATATGCAGTCAAACTACTGCAACCCGTTGTAAGTAGCCAAATATCGTAAGTCAAAGAACTACTCATACCACTGCAGCATCAAAAAGATCACTGATGAGTGAGTAGACATCCATATGATCTCTCGTTTGCTCATGTCAGTACTAATATTTTCTAACAACTATTGTAGTCTCACTCAGTATCTCTATACTGTAGACTAGAGACTCCTGTACTCCAAAGAAAGTGATTAGTGCATCATCTAATCGGATCATTTACCATCTTCATGATAATCCATCATGTATAATTTAGGAATTAATCATATATGTCTCTAAATTTCAACTTTTGAGAATATATATCTTTAAATTATTAATTTTTAAAATAATTTTTGGATACACATAAAATAAGAATGGATAGAAAAAATTATTTTATTGATGAATTAATAATTTAACTATAAATATATATTCTAAAATTATTATAATGTGTTTGCTATATTGACTTCTAAGATATACATCTAATAAATTTACTATCCACATAATTTTTAAAATAAAATTAAAATTTTTTAATTTTTTAATTAATTTAAAAAAAATATTTTTTTTTATTTTTAAAATAAAATATATTTAAAATTTTCAAGAAGCAAAAAAAAGGAAGCCCATGGACGCAACGATCCTGGCTTGTCCCATAACCTATGATGTTCAAACAAATAAGTACTAGCATAAACAACATTTAAGGCCCATGTGATTACTGAATTCCCTATGAAAATAGCAAAAGCTACTTGTCTATCAGAGAGAACAAACATAAGTGTACGGAAAATTTTATCCCCATGCGACAATAATGCCCTTCCACAAGTCCTCTGCTAAGATCACATATATCGCAGGTTTTATTACGATGCTTCAAAATCCTTTTCCATCTTTTTATTGATATTTTTTTTCAACCATCTGGTTCTAAATGGATGATATTAAAATTTTTATTGATAATTAATTTTAACTAATTATGTACATGATTGGTGCAGAGAATAATTCAAAATTTATGGGCGATTTGAAAACGAAATGGACGGCTGGTCCCGTAAATTATTCGAAGTGCACGGGCTTTTGGAAGTTGCTTCTCCCCCCGTCAGCTCTAACTCCTTCGTTAGCTCCGATGCCAGAGAAAGCTACCACCGAGGTCGGTGCTAGATAGGTCATAATCACAGAGGTTTTTCACGTTACCAGGCATTTATGGGGTAGCTCTTGAGAGTTTGGGTGATGGGAAAGAACATCGACTTGTCCTCCTCCGCTGCTTCCCAACTATATTTTTATATTTATCGAGCATCCTCTGAGAGTTCTCCCCCATCCCTTCTTTCCCGCTCCCAACATTCATGAGTTATGATTGCTGATGGTGAATGAAAAAATCCTATCAGTAGACATCAATTAGATCGCGACTTTGGGCTTGCCAACTGCTACGAGTATAGGCCAACCTGAACATCATCCGCATAGTGGGCACCATGGTTACTGTTAGGATAGATCCTCAGTCTTTATCTATTAGTCTTCTTTCTCACCTTCCGACCAATCAAGTACATTGCACTGATCAAATTACTATAACTCAACCCGATTGGGATCAACCAATTATCACCAATCCGTGCTTAACCGACTATTGTCAACAGGCCTATTCATATTGGCATTTATCCATCCTGATTCGATAGGCGTCAACTGACTGATAAAATTTGGCATTTGGTGCATAGTTGACCACTTCCTCGATGTCCTACCGACTATCCGATCAAGTGGCACGCTTCACGGACTCATTCATTTGACTTTCGACCTCAAGGTATGGACATCAGTCGAGCAGCCAAATGCTACATGTGCCACCATGCTATCCCATTGGGGCACATCAAGTCACGTCATCCAGAGGCCATATCCTGGGTGGCTGGCTGCATGCCTTGGATGGCTGGCTATGCACCATGATGGGAAGCCACGAGATCATTAATTACACAATATGCTGGTAGCGTCCATGCTGCAACCATCTGCATGCTGAACAAAAGGCACGCTTACCATCAGAGCCATTTAAAGATGCCCCATGCACCTCCATACAATGGGACACGCTTGAAATGGCTGCCCATCCTTCCACCATTGATCTTAATCCTTCTATAAGTAGAGGTCAGCGGAACCCCTCCAGGTAGGCAAATGCATACACATACGCATGCAAGACTAACACAAATGCCAAAACTTTGCTCCTCTCTCTCTACCGACAATATCTCTAACTTGAGCGTCGAGGATCCTCACCGGAGCAACCTCCACCTGATTTTTTTTGCAGGTCTCGCATCCCTAGCATCGGGTGGAGATCAGCGCCGGCTCTCTGCCAACCTTCGCTCTCGCTCATAGCTTCTTCGACTGTGAACCTTCTCCACAACTAGCCATCCTCTTCTGATTTTCCACCATTTGACATTCAGACTAGCGACTTGGCCCCAGCGCCTATTCCACCGGAGACAAGCCGCAACAGTTTGGTGTACCAGGTAGAGGGGAGGTGAAAAAGAGAGTAAAAAAATATACATATTCTCTCAAAAACCATCATCGCCAAGATAAGAGCTCAAAATGCTTCCACAAGTTCTACTGGATGCTCATCGCGCATGATGCACCTCCGTGATCCTCGAGGAGCCCAACGCTTCACGATTGGTGGTCACAGCAGACCACCCGCAATTCACTGCCCTTGTATAGCAAGTGAAAACTCTGATGGAGGTCGTCCACGTCCTCTAGCTTCAACAGCAACGGTGGTCGAAGAGCCGCACCGCATGATGTGCCTTCCTGGCACAGTCACTGGCCTCATTCTCATCCTGGCACTCGGCTCGATATTCCTCTGGACGAGTCCTCAACCCATCTGACGGTCACCACAACCTGACTCCTGAATGCTCCACATGTCGACTAACGATAGTCGGTCTCCCTCTCCTTAGAAGCTCCACACAAGGGAAAGAGGCCGCGGTTTCTGTTAAGTTCTTCTTTTGGGGAAGGTTCTATCCTAGGATATCCTGACATCCTGATGAGTCTCAGTGACGATTGCATGAATATAACCATAAGTGAGGAGCTCAATCGCTACCTAGATCAGCTCCAGATGAATAATCGAGATTGCATCGGTGAGCTCGGCATCAATATGCATCCACCTTTCTCTCAACGGATCCTCGACGAGCCATATTCTTAGTCAATTCAAGATGCCAAGGTGGAGCGTATGATGGCTCCACCGATCCACTCGACCACCTTGAGAGCTACAAAGCTCTCATATTTTTGCAGGGGGCATCCGACGCCCTCCTCTGCATCGCTTTTTGGGTTATTCTTCAAAAAACTATCCAAACTGGTACTCCAACTTCAACCAGAGAGCATCCATTCATTCGAGCATTCGAGCAACTCTTCATGATGCACTTCGGCATCAATCGAAGGGTGATACAAACCTCTGATAGCCTTTTCTTGTTAGAAACAGGATGGAGAATCTCTATGGGACTTCATGACGTATTTCAATATCACAACCTTGGAGGTCAAAGACCTTAATGAGTCACAGCCATCGCAGTCATAAAGCAAGGACTACACAGCTCCAAATTCACTTGTTTCTTGAGCAAGATGCTTCCTCGGACCTATGCCAAACTCTCAAGCACTCACAGAAGTACATCCTCACCAAGGAAGGTGCGACTGATCAACGCTAGTCCAAGGACAAAGGTCAAAGAAGAAAAAGATGAAGGAAAGAACCTTCATGGGGCCCAATCGAGCTCGTGCTGAGATGGAGGCTCCACTTTCTGACCAAATTTGAAGCCCAAAAACTCCAACAATAGGTACGACTCCTATATCCCTCTGACTACTCTCATGCGTAGATTCTCATCGAAATAGAGGGGGAGAGCTACCTTGATGGCCCCACCGAAAAAGTCAAAGCCTCGCTACTGAAAGCACTACTGTCGGTTCCATCGTGATCATGATCACGATACCAAACAGTACATCCAGTTGAAGAACGAGATAGAAGACCTCATAAGGTGGGACTATCTTGAGAATACATGCAGGAATGATCTATGCAGCTGCCTTCTGATCCACCACCACAGTTGCATCCCGAAGAAGAAACTCACATCTAACCTATGGCGGGGTGATCAACATAATTTTGATGGGACGAGACTCCAGAGGGTAGATGACTCAGGAGGCACCTCCAAGCGTTAGTGGCGAACAAAATATTGTTTTCTTCGAGGAAGATCTATGAGGAGTCCAAACTCCTCACAATGATACTGTTGTTGTATCAATGATAATAGCCAACTATGATGTAAAATGATGTCTTATCGATAATGAAAACTCTGCTAATATAATTTTGTATGATTGTTTCTCCCAATGTATCTTGCTACCAACCAACTTAATCAGTCAATGTTCCTCTAGTCGGGTTCATAGGCGACTCGATCAAAGTAGAAAGAAAAATTGAACTCTTTGTTACTGCCAGACAACCACCTCGACAATCGATCATGCACCTCAACTTTCTCATGGTCTGAATCCCCTTTGTCTACAACATCATCCTGGGATGATTCGAACTAAACATGCTCCGAGCAATTATTTCAACATATTACTTGCTCATGCACTTCTCGATGAGGAAAGAAACTAGAGAAATGAGAAAAGATCAACAGTTGGCCCAACCATGTTACTTAACCATAATTAAAGGAATGAGGCCAACTGAAGTTCTTTCCATTGATGACAGACTGGATCAGAGAAAAGAAGAAAGTCGGAGAGAACCCGTAGAGCAACTCATTTCAGTGCCCCTCAATGATGGAGATCCGACTAAGACCATCCAGGTCGGATCTTCATTAAGCAACGAATTATGGGAGAAGCTGATCAACTTTTGAAGAAGAATACTGAAGTCTTCACCTGGTCTACCTTAGACATACTAGGCATCCCTCCAGAGGTAATCATCCACCGACTGAACATCGACGCCAACCATAAGTCGGTGGACAAAGAAAAAGAAGCTTCGCTTCTAAGCGACAGCAGGCCATTGGCAAAGAGGTTGATAAGTTGTTGGCAGCTGACTTCGTTCGTGAGGCAACCTATTCCGATTGACTTGCGAACGTCGTGATGGTCAAAAAAGCAAACAGTAAATAGTAAATGGCGGATATGCATTGACTGCACTGACTTGAACAAAGCCTATTACAAGGATAGCTTTCTACTTTCATGGATTCATTAATTAGTGGATGCTACATCATATCATCAGCTACTCAGCTTCATGGATGCCTTCTTTGACTACAATCAGATCCAGATGGCACCCGAAGATAAGGAGAAGATGACATTCATTATCGATAAAGGCTTGTACTACTACAAAGTCATACCTTTCGATCTAAAAATGTCAGAGCCATATATAAGAGGTTGGTCAACAAATTTTCAAAAATCAAATCATCGTAACATGAAGGTTTATGTCGATAACATGCTTATAAAGAGCACTGAAGCTGCCCTCCATATCGATGATCTGGTTGAAGCCTTTAAAGCTCTAAGGAGACATCAAATGAAACTGAACCTAACAAAGTACACCTTTAGTGTCACTTCAAAAAAGTTTTTCGATTTTATAGTGATGAGGCAAGGCATCAAGGCCAACCCTGAGAAGATTAAGGCAGTTCTTAGCATTAGACCCCTAACCTCTCAGTGGGATATTCGAAAATTGATAGGGTGCATTGCGTCTTTGAGTTGATTTATCTCCAAGTCCATAGAATGATGCCTCTCCTTTTTCAAAATCTTTAGACAGATGAAAGACTTCATCTGGATGGAAGAGTGCTAGAAGGCTTTCGATGACTTGAAGCAGTATCTAAGCTCTCCTCTACTCCTGGTGAAGTCAAACACCGACGATGAACTATTCATGTATTTGGTTACAACTCCTAAAGTCATTAGCTCGATGCTAGTCTGAGAAGAAAATAAGGTATAGAAACCCATCTACTGCATAAGTCAAATACTGCACTGAGCCAAAACAAGATATTCTTGGATCGAAAAAGTCATCTTCACAATCATTATGATTATTCGATGGCTATGACCATACTTCCAGACCCATTCGGTAAAAATTTTGATCAATCTCTCCTCGAGGACTCTACTCCAACGGCCAGATACCTCGAAGAGAATTGCCAAATGGGTGGTTGAGCTCAATGAGTTCAACTTTTCTTATGTTCCACAATCTTCGATGAAGACTAGATACTTGCCGACTTTATCATCGACTGCATGCCAATCGAGGACAACCAAGTTGGAGATCAGTCCTAAGAAGGGACTTTGGAACCTGCATAGATTCTACATGTGGATGGAGCTTCAAACACCCAAGGATGCCACATGGGCCTCATTCTAACTAACATCATCGACGGTATACTGATCGAGTATGTACTTCGATTCGATTTCAAAACTTCAAACAATCAAGCTGAGTACGAAGCTCTAATAGTCGGATTGAATATCGCTAAAGACCTTTGTGTAAGGGTGTTCATTGACTTACAACTAATTGCCAGACAATCATGTAGAGAATATGCGGCCTGAGATCCTGTTCCTTCAGGTATCTACAAAAGCTCAAATCTCTACAAGCACACTTTGACTATTTCGAGATCTTCCATATCTCCTGATTGGAGAATGCCTGAGTTGATTTCTTATCTCGACTCACTACCTCCAGTTGTAGCAAGCTGAAAAAAATTTTCATTGAGCATCTTGAAGATCCAAGCTTTGACTCCGAAGAGAAAGTTCACCAGGTCCCAGTTGGTCATGAATCGAGCTAGATCGATATGTTCATCGACTACTTAACCAATAAAACCCTATCAGCTAATCCTGTTGAGGGATGCTAAATGAAAAGACTGGTGACTTGGTATGTGATCATTGACGATCAACTCTACAAAAGATCGACATCCCTGCTCCTGCTCAAGTGTCTTCGGCCTTCCAAAGATGACTACGCTCTTCAGGAGCTACACGAGGATATTTGTGACAACCACTTGGGGGCAAGTCGCTATCCTACAAGATCCTCCGATAAAGATATTATTGACCAATCATACAGAAGGATGCTACTGATTTAATACAGAAGTGAGACCAATGCCAAAAGTTTGCCAATATCCAAAGACTTCCATCAAGTCATCTCATAACCATTTTGGTACCTTGGCTATTTGATCAGTGGAGAGTTAATATACTCGATCCATTCCTGCCTACCAGTGGACAAAAAAGATTCATTATCGTTGCCATTGACTACTTCACCAAGTGGATGGAGGCTGAACCATTGGCACAAATAATGGAGTGAAAGACTACTGACTTCCTATGAAAATCTATTATCTGTCAATTTGGTCTATCCTAAATAATCATCATCGACAATGGCCGATAATTCAACAATATCAAGTTTGAAGAGTTCTGTATGAAGTATCATATCATCCACAAATTCACTTCGTTTAGATATCCGCAATCTAATGGAGAAGCTGAGATTACTAATAGGACAATCCTACAAGGTCTGAAAATAAGAATTGATCAAGCTAAAAGAAGCTGGGCCGACGAACTTTATAGTGTCCTATGATTTTATCGAACTACTTCTCGGATCCCGATCGAAGAAACTCCTTTCAAACTGACATTTGAGATCGAAGCTATGATTTCAGTTGAAATCGACCTACCCTCAACTCAGGTGGAGCATTACGATGAATCGACCAATTCAGACAAGTGATGAGCTGATTTGCACTTGCTCGATGAAATCTGGAGACAAGCCCAACTAAGGATGGCCTCCTATCAACAGAGGATAACTCGGTACTATAACTCCTGAGTTAAGCCCAAAATCTTTTGAGTGGGAGATCTTATCCTTAGAAGAGCTGAAGTCTCCAAACCAGTCGAGCAGAAAAAGCTATCTTCGAATTGGGAAGGCTCCTATAAAATCTTGGCAATTCTACAACTAGGGGTATACAAAATTGAAAACTTGGATGGCACAGAAATTTCTTTGATCTAGAATGCCAATAATCTACAGATGTACTCCCAGTGAGAATACTTTGTCAATAAAAGATTCTCTTTCCTACAATTCTGTGCCAAACAGTCTGAATACTTGGCAATCTACCGAGCAAATTGGTTGCTTGACACCCGACCAAACTACTTTTTCGTCGGCTAGTACCTGATAAAATGTTATCAGCTGACACCCATTTAATAGAGCCGCAAGGTCCGGCAACCGCAAGTGTGCCTACTACGGCCCAAGTGCCGTGGGTGTATAAGTTACAGTTCGCATGCAAGACCCAGGTGAAAAATATTTGTGGTTAATCAGCTTGCTCCCAATTGACCAAGGATCAATTGATCCAAAATAAAATGGAGATACACTCTCCAATTGACTTGGTTCCAATTCAATGGAACAATCTATGATGGATGATCTACGACTATGACTCAAATCTGGTTAAGTTCATCTATAAAACTGACTACATGACTTAAAGACATTCTTAAGTCTATATGTTCGGTTATGATCTACTCAGTTTGCAACCTCCGATTGCTTTACCTAGTCTTTCCGACTACTTATTCATTTTTGTAGAAAGATAAGTAAATAAATAAAGAAGGAGACATGCAAACAAGTCGGATATGCAGAGAAGATCACTTCATTTCATTGCTAAAAATGAGTTCATTACAAAAGAAAATTCACTACAAAGCTGAGGAAAGAAAAGTACAAGGACAAAAAGTCAAAAATACAAAGGAGCTTAAGAAGGTGGAGGACGATCTTCTTCGACGTCTGCCTCCTCATCACTATCCGACTCCTCTCCCTCCGATGGCTTGTCAGCTTGTATCTCGCTCAGGTTAAGCTTGGGCTGCAGTCGGTGGATGGCCTTCTTGCAGTCCTCGAACTCAAGACGGTATGCATCCATGAAGGCTTTAGCAAGCTCCACCTTGTACTCTTTTGACTCGCGAAACTCGGCCAGAGCTTGAGAAGCTGCCTCCTGGGTTCGAGTTTCTGCCATCGATAATTTTTCTTCATTTCCTTGGTGGTCTTCTTGGCTTTTTATCGCTTGCTCCTTTCTTTGGTGAGGGCACTTTCTACCGACTCTATCTCCTTTTGGTAGTCGGCTCTCAACTTCCCAAACTCCATATCTTTCTTTTACTAGATCTCCAAGGATGCCAACTCGGTCTCCAGCAAGGTGATCTTCTCCCGACTTTTCCTCTCCCGCTCTTCAGCAGCACAAAGAAGCTCCACGACGACTTCAGCTCGAGCATGAGCAGTTTGGGCCTTGTCTTCAAGCTAGGCATTGAGCTGTGCAAAGTCGGTCAACCCCTCATACAAAATTATCATGTCGTGTATCATTTACAAAAGAGAAAAATTGGTTAAGTTATTTATTCGATCAATAACAATTTGAAAAAAAGTATCGACGAAGAATGGTCGAAGACTTACTAAAAATAATGACGTGCAGGAGCCCGACAAGATCTCCACGATTGGACGGATCTTCCTAACTTTTCAGTTTGCAAGCAACATCACCATCTTCGCCAACTCTTCGACGAGTCGATGGTCCTAGAGTGCTTGCTCGACGGCCTAAGCACATCCCTAGAGCGATGGTGTCCTCCTCAAAAGAGGTATCTAGACTGTAGTCGGTGGTGAAGGCAAGGGCCTTCCCCTTATCGGCTTCCTCCCGACTAGGTGCCCGGCCTCCATCAGTTCCGGCCGGGCCGGCAAAGCTTGGATCGTGGTGGCTGGCCCAGTCGGGGCTTGATGATGACACCTACATCATCAGCAGGAGCGGCTACGACTCCTACGATTGTGACTGTTGTGACAGTTTCGACTGGAGGCATTGGTAAGGGAAGTCTCGACGGTGATTAGGGCAGTGATGGCGGCTGTGTACTCCTTGGCATCCATGGATGAGATCCTTCTCTCGGCTTCTTCGATGGTCGAAAAGGTCCACCAGGCTTGGATGCTGGCTTCTTTCTGATGGCCTGCTGCAGGGTTTCCATCAAGACCCTCATGCCTATGAAACAACAATAAAAACAAGTCAGTCCGCAAGAAAAAAAAGAAAAACTACGAAGATCTACAGAAAAAAGACTACCTAAGCGGTTGGTCAGGCTTATCCCGATGTCATACAACGATTGCTCCTCCAAGAGCTCTCACTATGGAGGGATCAGGACATCGAACAGCTTATCGTACTACTCCCGATCTTCAGCTAGAACCATATCATTCCTATTCAGAGATAGATTGGGAGTGGTCTAGCATCAGTTGAAGCCCCAGGGGTGGTCGGCAGCTATATAAAAGAATTTATTCTTCCATCCATGGATGGAAGAGGAAAGTCCAGTGATAAACTGATGTTTAGATCGGAGACTGAAGAACCACCATCTCCATTCCCAAAGATGTCTGTTCTACATGAAAAAAGCCTGAAAGAGAGAGATTCAGGGCTTAAATCGAAGAAAATGACAAAGGACAATAAAAGAAGATAAAATCTTAAAAAAATTGGGGGTGAGCTAGGTAGGAATAATATCATATAGGTCAAGAACATTGATAAAGAAAGAATGAAGGAGAAATCGGAGTCCCAAACAAAGAAACTCCTTGTAGACGGCAATGTAGCCATCGAAAGGACGAACAATCCGACTTTTTTCATCGAATGCCATCAGCCGATATCGACTAAGGATATGGTACTGACCCCTCATTTGATCGACTGAAGCCTCAGACAACTTGAACCTCTCGACGAGAGGCCCGGGAAGATTCTTAGGAGCTAGTTGCTCATCCGATCCTTCAAGATCGGGTTGACCCTATCGAGAAGAAGCATCTTTGGGATTATCCTGAGGGATCTCCTCGGTCTCCCTCCAAGCAGTTGGAGTCTGAGAACTTTGGTCTCCCACCAGGTTCTCATCTCCAGATACTCTATTAGAAGAAGCCATGAAAGAAAGAAAGTTCAAAGGTAGAAACTCAAAAGAGAAGGCAAGAAAGCGTAACCTCGAGAGGGGAGGGAGGACCGATGGTGATGAAGATCGATGACAATGAAGACCGACAATGAAGGAGATGGCCGACTACAATGAAACCTAAGCCTCAGGGACCCTAAGCTCTCCACTGAAAGGCAAAGGATCTGGGACTAGGAGCAAAGGCACCAAAATCAGAAGTAGAATTGAGGTGGGGCCAACCCCTATTTATAAACTCCTTCAACGGTCAAGATCAATGCAGAGTATCACATCTTCCTCGAAGATCTCGACACATGGCAGCGATCTCCACGGACTATTTTCTCGACTTTTCAATGCATTGCCGCTAAGATCACGCCAAGCCAGCTGGATCCATGTGGTCATAGGTCGGGCCAACCGATGATTGACATGTCGATGACTCAAGTATCTCAACTTATTGTACTGCCACCCGATCTTTTGCCATCATTACAAAGGATCGTCTTAAGTACCATGATATTTATTACTGCACGACCTGCAATGTGATAGAGCCGTCGCATGTTCTATGAAGCAACAATGTGGTGGTTCACTCCATGAAGCAACAACATGGCCGAGCATATTCTTCAAAACAATATTAAATGAAGAATTGTTGGGAAAAGCAACTCGGATCCACACAGTAACTAACTTCCTTCACCTAATTAAAGCCATACAATTAGACTTGGGAGTTGGGGGGCAGGTGTTCGGGTAGATCCTCAGCCCTTACCCAACTAGCCTTCTTCCTTGCCTCCCGGCCGACCATGTGCGCTATGCCGACCAAATTGCTATTCCTCAACCTGACTCGAATCAACTAATTTTACACCAATCGGTGCTTAACCGACTATAGTCAACGGGCCTATTCAGGTTGGCATTTCTCCGTCCTGGTTCGATGGACTACCCTCGACTGGCTGATGACATTCAATGTTCGGTGCGTAGCTGACCACATCCTCGATGTCCTACTAACTATCCGGTCAAGTGGCATTGCTCCATGGGCTCATTCATCCGACTTTTGCACCTTAAGATATGAGCATCATTCGAGTAACCGAATTTAAACGTGGCCGCCATTCTATCCCATCAGGGCACATCAAGTCACATCATTCAGGGGCCATATCCGAGGCGGTTGGCTACGTGCCATGATGGAAAGTCACGAGGTCATTAATTGCGCCACATGCATGATAGTGTTCACCGTCGTAACCACTTGCACACTGAACAAAAGGCATGTCTACTGTCAGAGCTATTTAAAGATTCTTATGCATCTCCATATGATGGGATATATTTGAAATAGCCACCTATCCTTACGTCATTGATTTTAATCCTTCTATAAATAAAGATAAATGTAAATCCCTTCAGGTTGGCAAATGCATACGCACATGCATGTAAGGCTAATACAAATGCTAAAATTCTACTTCTCTCTCTGTTGAGTAATATCTCTAACTTGAGTGTCGAGGGTCCTGGAGCAACCTCCGACGGAACTTTTTTTTTTGCAGGTCTCGCATCTCTGGCACTGGTTGGAGATAAGCACTGGCTCTCGCAGCCAACCTTCGCTCTCGCTCTCGCTCTCGGCTTCTTCGGTTATGCACTTTCTCCGGTGATCAGCCATCCTCTTCCAATTTTCCATCGTCCGACATTCAGGCGCAGCGACTCAGCCCCCGATCGACTATTCCATTGGTGACAGGCCGCAATAGTTACCTCACCCTCGAGCTCAGCCTAACAAGCAAGGCCACCACTAGCTGTGATGGGTTGGCCTTCGGCAACCTTGCCCTTGAGGTGGTCTGCAGTCGTGGCCCCATTGAACCCAAGGCACCATTAGAGGAGCTCATGCTAGTGGATTGGTTGTGGGAGCGGTGGAACTCGGGGCAATGGGCCGATCTAGTGGACCTATGGCTAGAGCACATGTTTGGTTTGCCTTCATAGTTTTTTCTTCTACTTGATGTCTTGCTACTGTTTGATGAAATACCTTAGAATCTGTTAAATGTTCAATTCTCATCTAGAGGTTAATGGGGATGTTGGACATCTAAATGAATGCCTATATTACAACCCATAGTGGAGAGCATAGGTTCGGTTTGTGTATATAGTCTTTTCTTCTAGATGCCATGCCACTGTTTGATGAAATGCCCTTTGGAATTTATTGGATGATGGTTTTAACTATCTCTATTTTTTGCTGAGCTATTATATCTATATCAATTTTGGATGGATAACTATACATGGGTTGAAATGATTTTTGTAGGATATGGCTTGCTCGAGCAAATGTTGGGTTTAAGCTTATATATCACATTTAGCCCTATAAAGATGTGATGTAGATTTGGCATGGTCGGTCAAAGGCTCTACCAACAAATATGATGTTGATTTGGCTACGTTTATCTGTTATTTATTCAATATTTTGTTTCTACTTTGAACCGGCGAAGCGTAAGAGAGAGCTTTAGAGCTCTTGAGTGTATATCCATGCAGTTTCGAACATCTCTTCAGAGCTTTAGAGCTCTTGAATGTATATCCATGTATTTCATTTGGTTGGTTTATGTCATCATGTAACTGCTGTGGAGAATTATTAAATTGTTTATACTATATACATCATTCGATTGAAGAATTGATCTGGATATGAGACTTTGGGCCAAAATTCGTTCTTGGGTCTTGAATGGTGAGTGGTGTTTGCGTGGTATTCTTTTGGTGTGAGTTTGAAGTTGGTTTGGCGCCTTAATGAACGGGTGACCACATCAACCCCTGGTCCAAAAGTTTTTAGGGCTGTGTTTGGTTTCAGAGAAAAAGATCAGCAAAGGAATGGATTTCAAGTGCAAACACTTCCATAGAAGAATCTACGTGGGTCTTTGCAATTAGTGTTTATTGCTGTCAGAAATCATCTCCATTGACAATGTGCCACAAAACACAGTGAATTCCTATTAGCAAACCTGATTAACCCCTAAGCAAGCGATAGATAGTGCTTGCATATTTTTTCAAAGATGTATCTCCTGAATTTTTTCCCTCAAAAAGCTGTTGGCACTGTTCCTCAGCACCTTTCTACGTATGCTTTGGCACTGTTCTTTAGCACCTTCTCTTCTTTTGCTTCAGTTCTACATTTTTGTGATTGTTGCTGTTTCTTTTCTCCGGACTCTATCGGTATTTGCAGACTATTACTGCTATGGAAGATAGACGTCCTCAGTTTTCAATCTATTGAAGTATAATGTGTTGAGAGTTGGCGGCTGACATGGGATATATTACAAATTTTAACTGGCAGGGAAGGGACCAGTCACAATGGGGATAATCCATGTTACAGGATTAAAAGTACTCTTTTCTTGTCACAGTCATTACGCCTGGGATCAAAGGATTTATGAGTTGGGTGCTGCTCTGAAGACTATTTTTGATTCCTATGTAATGACTCCAAAAGCGCACTCATTTGTATTTCTTATTTTGGGAATGCAGTCTTCTTGTCTGCATAAGCTAGATTCATTTTGTGTAAACATTTTTTTTTTAATGTCCTAAAATAATGGCCAGTTCTAATTGTGCTATTTTTCTAGAAACAATGGGGATAATCCTTGTATTTTGGACTTGGCCTCTGAAATTGTATCATCTGACGTTTAAATTTTTCTGCTGTTTTTCCAGTTCACCATTCAACTATCTCTTAGCATGCTTTGAGGTCAAACAATTTGAGATTGTTGTTCCTGTTTGTTGTTGTGCTTGGATCCTGCTATTTTTCCAGTGCACTTATATTATTCCAAACCTACTTAAATCGGGTCGTTCGTAGGTCCAATTATGCAATTGGATCATAAAATGCCACCCTTGGTATCCCAGACTCGGGTTCAGAACATAGATTTAATGGTCCAACCAAATAGATAAGTATTGTTGGTGCGAGATTCCGTAAGGCATCGGAATGCTAGAGTGGAGAGCGAGGTGAGGGCTCTGAGAATGTGACCTGCAAAAAAGTTCTAATCAGAGATTGCTCTGATGGAGACCTTTCGATGCTCAAGTCAGAACTCTCGTTCAACAGATGAAGTAGCGTAAGAGGTAAAGTAATAGCTTATCTTTTTAGGATCTTCTTTGGGCTTCCTTTTATGGACGGAGGTAGAAGCTTTGGTTGGTAGGTTGGTTGGCACAATCCCGTCCGACTAGAGCACAATTTGTGCGTAGTTATAGAACTATCATTCGAGATTCTTGAGATATAACGGTTGTTATTGCCTTATCAATTTCACGCTAGTTTTCACCTAGTTGGTACTGAATTTTGAATTGACATGCCAATTGGTGTCAATGAACCGAGGACTGGTCAGTTCCAATCAGGAGTCAAATGCCCCATGCTGCTTCCAAATGAGAAGGTTAGGAACTGGGGTCCCGCTCGATAGGGGAGAGATAGGTCAGTCGGATGTGATCGGCTAATGATCATCTCTCGATTGGACTGAGTTGACCATTCGAACATGATGTCAATTCATCATCTTAGCCTACAAGAGTCGGCCGTTGAGAAGACATTGGCAGTCATATATGAGAATTATCGAGTGACAGTCGGTGAGTCTTCATCAGCTCCTAATGCTGATTGAATGAATGTCGAAGACTAGTCATCGATAGAGTGATAGTGCTTATAGCCGACTAGGGGTCAGCGAGGCTTTAGTATGCGAGCTTGTCAAATTTGGATATCCTAGACCTTAGGCTAGCTTCTTTATATCATCGGCCCATACGAAATTTTTCCAAATAGATATCATGATGTCAGGTTGGGATTGGATGGACATCGACCTTGAGTCAGGTTTCAGCATTGTATTATTAGCCTGATCAAGAGAATAGGTATCATTGATGCCGAGATAGGATCGAGCTGACATCAAGCTTGACTTGGATTCGGAGCATGGGCTTAACGTCTCGACCAAGTGGATAGGTATCATGATGTTGGATAGAAATTAACGTGATATTGAGCTTGACTCGGATTCGAAGCATGGGTTTAATGGTCTGACCAAGTGGATAGGTATCATGGTGTCAATGGAGATTGGGACAATATCGAGCTTAACCTAAGTTCAGAGCATAGGTTTACCAGTTTGAACAAGTCGATAGATATAGTTATCAGGTGAGGTTCGAAGAGATATCGAGCTTGACTCGGGTATGGATTTAACGGTCCAACCAAATAAGTATCATGGTGTCGGATGGAGATCGAGGTGATATCGAGCTTGACTCAATTTCAGAGCATGAGCTTAACAATCAGATTAAGTGGATAGATATCATGTTGCAGGGATGGAATCGGACGGACATCGAGCTAGATTTGGATTCGAAGCATGAGTTTAACGGTCTAATCGAATGGATAGGTATCATGATATCGGATTCGGATCAAGGCGATATGAAGTGCACCCAACCAAATTGAGTTGTATGATCCTCCATATTTGAAACGATCTAGAACCAAATCATAATTGAGCCATTTTGACCTCCATCGGATTTGAAATGAACTAGACCTAAACCATGGTTGAGCCATTTTCATCTCTATCCAACATGGAATGAGTTAGATTGAAATCAAAATGTAGTCATTTTCTATGGAGGGCTTTGAAAATTAAGCCCAATTAATAACGCAATAATTTCCATGGTGAATGATCTATCCAGAGAATTGAGATATTTGCCTCGAAGGCAGCCACCTTAAGATCTGTCCAGAGAATTTAGATGGTAATTAATAACCCAATAATTTTTATGGTGAATGATCCAATTGATATAAGGACCCGCAGAATCACACCAATTGCCTGCTGGAATCATGAATATGAAGTGATGAGGATAGCAACCAACCTAACTGAACATAGAATGCAGAGAGAAGATAATGAACTCAGTTTGGAGATTGTGTGCTCAATTCCCTGTGGGCTGTGGTGGTTCCATGGATATGCTTGCAGTTCACCAACAGATATGCTTGCTGTTAACCAATTGCTGAGTTATATATGGGGGTTTTATCATGCTGAGCTTTATTGTTCTTATCCACAGTTTAGACAATCATACCCAAAGAGTACTAGCTAGATCATTCATTTATTAAAAATTTGGCATGCACCACCGGGAACTCAAATTTCTTTTTTGAGTTAAGAAGAAGTTCAACAGCATCAGAATAAGAATACTTAACAAAGTTCTTCCCAACTACATCCTGCCAATAAATTAAAAAAGAAAACTATAAAATGCTCTTGACGATGTTCATCTGAAGACCAACGCACGACCCTGGTAGTTGTCCGGTGGCAAAGATATAAATAGCCCCCGCGCCACTTTGAAAAAAAAAACATCAGTCTCCCATCATGAACTCCCAAATTGCCAAGTTCACCATAATCAATCATCGTTACCTGAATCAAGTTCACTAGATGGTAACACATGCAATCAGAACAGTAATGGCTTAAAATTAATTCAGATATGCTTTGCTTTTTTTGCTCCACAACCCTTTGAAGAGAAAAGAGAAGCCAAAATTCTTTTTTTTTTTTTAAAAGCCCAAGATCAGGACTTTCAAAAACGAAACAAACTCTATTTTGACTTCTTTCCATTCTCAACATAAACAGTGGGTAGATGAAAACCAAAATCCATAGAGATCAAGACACGACAAGTAGTGGATAGATGAAAAAAAAGACTTAATATCTACAATAGAATGATCATAGAGGGGATGGGGGTGGCGAGGCTATTGGTGTGGGGAGGCCACAGGCCCGCGGATGGGCACGGTGCAGTAGTTAGGGCATGCATGGATAGGAGAGGGGGACGCTTGGAGGCAGCAGGTGAGGGGATGGGGATGGCGAGGCCGCCAATGCAGGTGAGAGGAGGGAGCCCAGCAGCAACAGGAATGCAGCTGACAAACGAATGGATGCGGGGTATGCATGGATAAGGGAGGGGGCGTCTAGAGTTAGCGTGCGAGGGATGGAGATGGTGAAGCCACCGATGCAGGCAAGGGGAGGGGAGGCCACCCACATAGGGATGCAGTAGGCAATCGGATGATGGCAGCACATGATTGGACACATCGATGAGAGGAGAAAGGCAACAGACAAGAGTTCAGGATGTTTGAGCTTTTCCAATGAAAAAAAAAAAAAAGAAGGTTATGGGTCAACTGATTTAGTAATCGACTGAAAAGAAATTTACTTTCATAATCCTATCTAATCAATGAGCCGAGATATACCATACTCTCTAATAAATTATATTTAAATAGCGCCATAGCAAAACCCATATATCTCCCATTGAGGTCCCATAAGCTGTTTTATTTGAGGCAACTTGGAATCAAATAACTTAGTTTCCAAAATACACCTATAATTTCGAACCAAAATCTTCATATTGAAGATGAGGAGGGTTCCCCAGGAGAATGGGTACCAATGTGACCAAGTTGAGCTACCTCCAGACCTTGTAAAGGCTCAGAGGTCTCACCTTCAAAATTGATGTGAACATTAATCCTATCTTTTAACTGATTAACATAAGTGTGACAAGTTAAAGATAGAATTCCAAGTGGCATAATTGAAGAAGCAAGACCTATACTGGAGGATGACTTGGACTCCGAAGCACTTGATCCTGAGTCCACAAGCCTAGATGCTCATCTGACCATATAAAACAGAGAGATCCGGTATCATGAACTACAGGATCCAACCGCAGTTGGCTTTTGTTCAATAATATCCTTGACAACTTCATCCACAATAAGCACCTTTATTTGAGGAAGGAAATCGGACCCAGATAGAGGGGTAGCCTTTGAAGTCTTAGGAAGGGATCTTTTTCTCTTCCCTTTAACAACAACCACATTAGAAGACTTAGTGCCATGCCATCAGCTTGTACTGGTACGACATCCATCTGTTGAGGTTCAGATCCTTGTTTTGGATGCACTTCAGCTAGCTAGTGGTGCATAATGCAAACCTGAGAAGGAGACATTCTTTAGCTAGCTAGTGACATTTCTTCAAGCCCTTCTGTTGCTGCATCCAAGCACTACGAATTTGGGCATGAGAAGGAGATGAAGTAGGGCATCAACAAGTTTTCGGCTATTGGACAAAAGGAATCAACACCTTGGCTGCTTGAATCCAGGCCCATAGGCTAGTTTAGTATCCACCATAACAGCTTCTAGACAACCAAAAGAATCAACCCTAGCAAATCCTAGCAAAACCCATATGAAGGAAGGCCTTTGTCCATTCATCAAGGAACAGAGGGGTCCCAACCTTAAAAGATATCTTCAAAATCTTGTCCCACTCCCACATTTCCAAAGGTCAATCAGAAAGATGAAGCCAAACCCTAGTATACCAGATCAAATCCCTATCTAGTTGGAAGTGCAACCTCCAATTTTCAA
Organism: Elaeis guineensis; assembly: GCF_000442705.2. NCBI lineage: Eukaryota > Viridiplantae > Streptophyta > Magnoliopsida > Arecales > Arecaceae > Elaeis > Elaeis guineensis. The sequence continues at coordinate 25,348,491 of NC_026001.2, forward strand.
GTGCTAGCCGCTATCCAGCTAAGAACCAAGATCCTTTTTGCAAGAACACACTCCTTAACTTCTTCAGATAAAAATTCAAAGAGAAGCAACCCATCTGAGCAGAACGAAATGTGGAAATCATCCTCCTTGTTCCACTGATCTCTTATCTCTTGTTGAACAAAGTCAAGAGAAAACCACACTCGAAAAACTTATCCAAAAGAGTCAATTTCCACCGATGAAAAGACTGCTCAATCTCCTATGCTGAGAATAACACCACCTAATGGACATGAGCCTCAAGTGCCTCAATCTCCTTAATCTCCTCATCAGTCATCTTCGAGGTCTCCCAACAAAATTAACAAATGCCTTGGAACACTAGGATAAAGACCTACCAACTTCTTATGGCCACAAAGTAAAACATTATGGAAATCTCTATGAAGGTAAAGCAACAGCCTCCTTGGCTAGCAAATTGGTCCTCTTAGCCTCCTCCAATATAGAAGGCCCCACCAAAGGTGAGCAATTACAAATGTTCCATCCAATTTCCCATCCACCGATGGTCTAAGCAAAACTCTCATGGTAGACTTTCCATTGTTGGTCATAAGCAAAAAACAGTAGGATATGAGTCTATGAAACATCTAGGTCTCATAACCAAAAAATTCTTTTGTTTTACCACCTATTAGCAAAAGAGATATTGGACACATTGTTAGTTGAAGAGAATAGTGATCTTTCGTAGACTTCCCTTCTTTTTGAGAAGACAATGATCTTTTGGATTTTTACATTTTCACACCTATGCTATGTTACCAAGTCTCATAGCCAAAATATGTACCAAGTCTTACTAGTTGAGTCAAGTCACAATCTTTAGTTGTTTTCTCTTCTTAATTTGAAAAGTATTTAACTTTCTGAATAATAATATTTTTATTTATTGTGCCTACTGTTGAAAATTTAGTTTGCCATATTTATATCTTTGATTTTTGTTTTGTTTAATGTTATGTGAAGTATTAAGATTTACTTTTATATTTTTTTATTTATTTGATTTGTATATAAGAAAGATTATTTTCTCAACTCTATCTGACCCATCTCATCCAACATATACTCTCTAACTCTACATACATGCCTAGCTCCAACACAGATATGGATAGATATGGATATATGGTTTTTAATTATAGGATGAGTATAAATAATGGCATACTCAATCTATACTCGACCCATACTAGATCCATTGTCATTCATAGTAGGAAGGAGATTTTTAAAGAGTTATATATGCATGTTGGGTTCATGGCAAGTTTACCATTACTCATACCTACTCCCAATCCATTGCATGTTAAATAAAATCTACCCTATTAGGATCGGGCCGATGGAGTAGAGTAAATTATGATGCTTAGAGGAAATTTCTATTAATTCACATAGTTAGCATGAAGTTTGGTTGGCCTAAAGTGGAGCTTTCGAAGAAAAAGCTCCAATTCGCTTAGGCCTACAGAGAGCTAATGCTATTTCAGTGAATTGGATTTTATTTGGCCTACTTATACCAAACAGACCCTAAATCTAGAATTATCTTGGCTTGTTTCTTAAATACTAAAGAAGCAAATCGAAACTCATTTGACAACCCTACTTATCTCAACCACCGTAAAATCCCTAACTATCTTACCTATGGCCCTGAGTCCAAAACAAACAGCCTTTTTAGGCCTGAGCTAGGTCCAACCCGTGCCAGGCCATGTCCAACTCTAAAAAGGAATAGTTGCAAGGCACTGGGGTGCAATTTTTTCACATCAAAACAGGCTTTAGAGGAACCCCAAATCGGATAAGATGTCACCTCAATCCCTCACTGATTCTTGAAGCTTAGGTTCAAAAGGGGCTTTCCAAGTTTAGCCTATGAGAGGTTAGCTTTGGTTTACAAAAAAGAAGAGAAATTATTAGTTAAAATCATTGTACTATATGTATCTTAAACCATCTAATAAAATATCATCACATTATCAAAAAAATTTTTTTTTTTCATTTAAAATAGTGAAAATTGCCAGCTAGTTAATATAATTACTAATAAAAACTTTTTATTTAAAAATTTTAATAAAATTTAGATATTTTTATATTTTTTTAAAAAAATAGATGATGTGATAACTTTTTATTGGACTGCCAAATGATAGAATGGTTACAACCGATAATTTCTCGATCCCTGTCCCAAACGACTCGTCACCCTTTCACTGACTCTCATCCTCCTCCCCTTTTAGGGTTAGGGTAAGGGTTTGCCCTCCACGAGATTTTTCTGCTCTTATTCCACTTATTCGAATAGATTATGGAGATGGAGTGGTTGACGGAGCTCCCCCACCCATATATGAATCGACGCCCCAAGAAATAACCAAGGTTGGGGTGGGATGTGGCCCCACAAACCCCCGAGGTATTACACCCTCTGCTTGTCCTTCGAGCTTGTTTATTCTTTTTCTTATTTTCTTAATGTTAGAAAATATATCTCGAGATTCGATTCATAAGAAGCTCAGAACGAGATCCAAGATGACGAATGGAGTCCAACGAATCTAAGAACAATACAAATGGAGTCCAGATGGAGAAGATATGTACGAAAAGGCAAAGAGCTGGACTGGTAGGGCCCACGAATGACAGATGGGCCCATAGGGCCGACAAGCCCGTAGGTGCATAGGCCTTGCCCAGGCCCAGTCCCGAGTGCATGCGGACTAGCCGCGAGTGTGTGCGGGCCCGACCCAGCGGACCCATGGGTGCAGACCAGTGCCTTCACGCGATCCATGCCCCATGCATGGACCGACGGCGTTTCACATAGTCTATGGTGGATCAGATGGTGTTTCGAGCTAGTTTCTCATGGCTCACAGTGGCTCTCATAGACCAAGGTATGATTGAATGGCCTGCAAGGCTTGTGGTCAAGATCCAATGGCTGTGAGCCATTTCAAGTGATCAGAGGATGTGCAGGGTCATGATACAATGAGATCCAACTATCAGTTTTCAATCTGAGGTGTATTTGGATGGCCGAGAAGCTACAGAAGTCCGATCCAGAGTTTGATTTCAATCTGAGTTGGGTTTTAGGGCCTTTAAGAGACTCTATGGGCGAACAAACTGAGAACATACAGAGAGAGCGGCAGAGAGCCATAAGTGGAGGTATCAGTGTGAGAGAGGCTCGAGTAGCCGTCAAAAGGATTCCGATAGAGCATCAAGTGTACGCAGCAGGTAGAGCAGATGCTGTAGAGTACTGACAAGGGATCAAAGACCCAGCAGAGCAGCTACAGAGAGGGACGATGTAGTAGTTCACTCCACAAAAAATATCCAGAGGCGTCGAAGATCTTGATACTAGCAAGTCTGTGAGAGGATCTCCTTGGGGGATTTGAGAGAACTTTTGTGAGGATAGCTTCTAGTTGAGAGAGGATGGTATATAAAGAGTTGAAAGTAGGTATCTCTTCTTGTATTATTTTTCTTTCATAGTGAAGCTTGCATGCCCCATGGAGATAGTGCTTGGGTTGTTCTACGTACTTGATTGTGTATTTTCTATTTTATTTTCTTCTTTTTTTCTGCTACAATGCGAGTGGTATCGAAAAGATCCTGTGGTGGTGATGTCCTGGCCAGACATCTCCAACACTTAATTTCTTATTTGATTTTGTTTATCCCTGTGGAGATTTCTAGATCTATCGATTTTGATGTTGAATCTAGTAAGGGTTTGATGTTTTCTAAGCTAAAACCTGGAATCGAGTTTTTATGAACTTTTGTTTGCATGGCATATTTTATTAGATTTCTCTCTTCTTAATTTTAGTTTTAGATTGGTTAACTTCTGAGCTTTTGTTGCATGTTATGATCTCTTTTTATTTTTTATTTCATGAATTGATGGATCCTATGTTTTAGTTCTAGATGTAGATTTTGGATTAATTATGTTGCCACTGCAATCCAGCTCTTGGTCGGAGCGACTAGAGTTGAGAAACAAGCGCATCCTTCTAGAAAGATGACCTGCAAGATAAGTTCTTGCCAGAGTTGGCTCCGATGGAAATCTTCTGATGCTTAAGTCAAATATCAAAAAATAGAGAGAAAGAGCATGTGAGAGAGATAGTGTACATACTTGGAGGGTCCCTTTAAGACCTCTATTTATAGATAGAGGCAAAAGCCATTTAGGAGAGCCATTTTCAATTTATCCCAATCGATTCGGATGCATTGTAGCGAGATTTGGGATCGAGATTATCAGAATGTGGTGGTTATACCTACCTTACTTACTTCAGAGCCAACTGGGTTATTTTAAATTTGAAAAGAGGTGCAGAACTCTTAGATGGGATCTGTACTGACCACTAAGCTTTAGATCGATAAGCGGCATGGCAAGTGGAGATGAGGGCCGCTCCGATGCTAGTGGCTAAGATGTGTAATTAAAATAGAAATCAATGGATGATGTAAATTGGCTTCTGAAGTTGGGATCGATTGAAGTTGGGATCAATCGAAGCTAAGATTGATGATCGAAGCCAGAACTGACAAGATTTTTTACCAAAAAGCTCCATCCGAAAAGATCGATTAGTGAGCAAGGATCAGTTGAATCTGAAATTACCAAGATCTTCTATTACCTCATTATATATTGAATGACCTCTTCCAATGCAGCTTTATAACCCCTTCTAAAGTTTTACAATTATGGGATGATGAATATACCACTAGGATTATGCTCATTCATCCTTGATAGTGCTGTGGTGATAACCCAGTATACTTCATTGGTTTATATCTTTGGTTTGGATAGCATACTATATCCCAACATATACTCTCTACTCTCGAGTTCGGACTAGAGCTGGTTCGGATGAAGGGAGTACTTAAGTTTGCTTTATCAAAGACATAGGGCATAGGTCTTTATATTAGCTAAAATGGCATCTGCCCTTAGGCAAAACGAAGGGTCATGTCGGGGGTTAATCATGACCGAGGGAGACAGAGTAGTTTACGAAACTCGAGGAGCGACATGCTTTATTTTTAATGCAACTCATAAATGAGTGGGCTATCGATTTCTAGTAGCTAGTGAGGATGTGCCAGATGTCGACCATCCATCGATCGAAAGTGATTCGATATCTATGTTGTACTGCTCCCATGTGCCTATAAAAGGGAGACCATAATCTCTTTTTATTCTTCTTCCTATGCTTTCAAGATTTTCTCTTCCTCTTTCCTTTGTCTAGGTCTCCAATTTTCTCTGAGTGCTTTGAAAAGTTCTCCGCTAGGCTGCCTCTTTCAGTCTCCATGGGTTGTTGGTAGTTTTCTTTGGTGACTTTTTTCGATTAATCGCTCCCACTTCTTGTGCAACATGGTCCTTCTCTCCCTTTATTGATTTTCTAGTCTTTTTCTTTTATTTATTTCTATTAGTCTTTCAATCTTTTCCTCCGTCTATCCATTTCTTTGGCTCTTTCTCTACTTCCCTTCACATCTCTTTCTTCTAGTTGTTTTGTTCATTCTCCAATGGTTGGTTTTGGGAGTTCTAGTGAGAATTGGTCTTTTGGGTCTCTTCCTTCTTCCAGAGAAAATCCAATAGGTTCGAGTGTTGGGTGCGAAGTGAGTCTGCCCTTCATGCCTGATATCATTGGGTTCATATCGGACTTAGACACTCTGAGTTTGATTCGGGCCCAATTCAGGTTTCAATTTTATTTGAGTTGGAGCTTCTGAGGCTAAGTGGTAGGATCGAAAATTCTTCTCCTTGTTAGATTGGCATGTATGAAAAAATATTTTGGATCAAACTTAGACTGTCCATCCATCCTTTCATCATAAAGATTTTTCATTTCTTCAACATCTCCCTTGGTTCTGTTATTCTAAACTCTTTCCATTTCATTATCAGCTTCATCATCCTTTACGTCTTGGCCAAAGTCAAACCATCCGTCTCCCTCTTTCGATCTTTCTATAGCATAAAAAGGTGTATCGGATATTAGTGGTATGTCTCTCCTCAAAAGGGAGTCCCTATTTTGACAAAAGGGACCCCTTCTTCGATCCATAGGTGAAATGGATGATTTTATTTGTTTTGGGCATTTCTGTTGAGAGTTGGAGGTTTCCTTACTAGGATCGATCGAGAGATTTTATTTTTTAAATTCTGAAGTTAAGAAAAAAGACTTTGAATGCTCTAAGATTTTGCAGAGGTATAGGATTCCTCTCCTAAAGCCATTGCTATCACAGTAGACCCTCTACAATATTGGTCTCAGTCTGGCCAATCTCAAAGATCAGTTTAGCTGCTTTTCTGATGTCCACTCTCTTTTTCTTCTTCTTTCTCCCTTTCTTCCTTCCCTTCTTTTTCCTACTGATTGCTCTTAGTTCGTTGCAGATATGAAGCCCGAAGAACTGCAGTCACTGAGGAAAAATACACTGAAGAAGAAGAGGCATCCTCATTAGCTGCCATCGGGGCCCAGAAGAAGCAGAGGTCCTCCAAAGCCAACCACAGGCAGGTGCTTCCTCTAGCAGTTTCTTCTATTCGGGTAGAAGTCATTTCGACTCCCTTGATCCAGTCTCGTCTGTCAAAGCCAGCAGCACTTCTGACCTCCTAGGCTGAGAAAAGTCATCAGTTTATATCCTGGGTTAAACAATCAAACCTGAATTCTATTGAAGTATCTACCGAATGGAGGCAGGGTGCCTCCATATTCCCTTCGGATGCCACCTTCGAGAATTGGAAGACTGCCTGTGAGGCCTTCGAAGGGATGCTCCTTGATGTCGATTCAAGCAGAATTGAGGGGCAGAGCTTCAGGAGGCAATAGATGAAGGCCGTAACCTCCATGATGCGAGTGAGCTCCTTTCTTTTTCATATTGTCTTCTTCCTTTGTTTCTGGCTATTAACTCTTTTTTGAATGCAAATGGATCATTACATCACAGCTTTTATTAACTCACTAAGGATCACCTGATTGGATGCTGCAGAGACTCAAAAGAGGATGGAAGCTGCTGCAACTGAGGCTTGGTCTAAGATTGAGTCAGCTGAGGCCAAAACCAAATGTCTAAAGAAAGCACTAGACAAGACTGAAGCTGCCAAAGCAACTTGGCCTTGGAGAAAAAGAGGCTACAAGCATTCCTGACCAAGGCTGTAGAGGCTGAGAAGAAGGTCGAAGGCCAAATCGCCGAAGCTGGGTGTTTGGTGGTGGAGGCCTTCTAGGCATCGAAGAAATACTTTCGAGAGAAAGAGGAGCTCGACCAGGAAGCTTATGTTGTCAAACAAGATGATTTCCACAAAAAGATAGCGGCATGCTTTTCGGACTTGGACTTATCCTTCCTGGATGAAGAAGAGGAAGAAGGAGGAGCCAAAGGAGAAGAAGGAAGACCCACAAAAGATCAGGCTCCTAAGCTGGCTACCACTAAAGAGCAGCTAGAGTCTGGCCTAGTATTTGAGGATGTGTCAGTATATCTACCATTGCCAAAGCTTCCCAATCATAGCCAGCTAAAGCTGCTCCAAGTTCTTTCATCGATTCCCAAGCTAGGATTGAGAATATTTAAAGTCTGTACTTTTCTTTTATTTCTTGCCGATGTAATGAACACTTCATGTTAATGAAAATAAAAAAAAAGTAGCTTTTGCCTCTGTTATTCTTCGACTTATGGTTATTGTGATGCGTTTATCTCAATCTGACCAATGTAACTATTACAGAAGTCACCGTGCTAAACCTTCATACATAATAACAGCCTTACCTATTAGATCCTGAGTTGAAGCCCTTAGAAAGGAGATTAGGAAGGCAAAAATGGAAGCAATCAAAGTGGGATGGAAATTCTCAAAGATGAAAAAGGAAAATGATGAGGCTTTAGTAGAAATAAATCATTTAAGGAAGTGTTCTAAGCAGACTCATAGGAAACATCTTACGAAGAGATGCAGGTTGACCGAAGAGCGTGATAGGCTCGTCTGGGTGGCAAGCGAAGCAAGATGGGGTGCAGCTGCAAAGGTCATTCTTTGTCCAGATGGGGTTCGACCACCAAGATAAGCCGGCTCTAGGGTGAACTTCGTTCGGCTAGAGGGATGATTGATGATCTCGCCCAATCAATAAATAAGAAGAGCTCTGTAGTCATCGAGCTTCGGAGTAAGCTCACATCAGATCGGAAAGGCCAACAGCTACCTTCTTCAAACTTTGAATAAAGAGAGGTCAAAGATGACAGATCTTCATATCAGACTAGCAAAGAGCATGACGACAGAGAGATCTATCGAAGGCAAAGTCAAGTGCAAGAAGTCCTTGCTTGCTGCCACTTAGCTTGAGATAACCCTCCGAATGAAGAATGTATCTGTTATGGCCTTCAAGGCTAGTTTTGGAGAATGCAAAGCTTTGGTTTTCCAACTCTTCCTCCAGATGGGCATCAGCCTCCTCAAGATACCTAAAGTTGGTGATACCAATTCTAAATACCTGGCTATCAAGGATGCTTCGAATTCGCAATGTGCCAAAACTCCACCAACCAGAAGTGGATAATGATGTATTTTTTCTTTTTTTTGTTGTTGTCATTTATCTTTCGTGACTTAACTTTGATAATCGAACAAATTTATTAATAAAAATATTTTAAATTTCTAATCTTTTACTTCATTTGTGCTTTTTGCTTCGGTTATCTTGTATCCATGTGGCCCCAAACTTAGATGTGTTTAGACTTCATATTAGGGGATCTGCAAAAACTTTTGTAAGTTAGCTTTAACTTCTGCTTTGAGAGTCCTTATAGGTTAGCTTCCATCTTCAACTTCATTTTGAGAGTCCTCAGAGGTTATCTCTCGCTTCTTGTATAACTAAGGTCTTCATCGGCTCTACTTGCTGAAAAGTGAGAGACTTTTCAGGATTCTGTAGGTTAGTCCACACTTCCTGATCATCGAGATCTTTGGTCTGCTCTACTGGGATCAGCAAACTCTGAAAGGAGGTCCCTTTAAATTAGCCTTCCGAAGGTCCATTTAAATTAGCCTTCATTCATTGCGTAGCTTGAGTTAGTGGGCTTCGAGGGTCCTCATAAGTTAGCCCTCTGAAGATCTTTTTAGGTTTGCCTTCCCTTCTCGCACGACTAAGGTCTTCATGGACTCTATTCACTAAAAAATAAAGGATCTTTGAGGATCTTGTAAGTTAGCCCTCACTTCTTGATCACCAAGATCTTCTGCCTGTGTAGGTTGGATCGGTGAGTATCAAAGATCTTTGTAGGTTAGCCTCTGCTTCTCATATGACCAAGATCTTCATCGGTCTAGTTCGCTTTAGTATGAAGGACTTTCGAAGGTCCTTTTAGGTTAGCCCTCACTTCTTGATCATTAAGGTCTTCAACCTATGGTCATAGAAAATGACAATGTCCTGAAAGAAAAATTATATTGTAAAATAATGATCACATCACATCATTAGTAGTATATTCAGAGGTTCTTTAAGTTTCATGGTCGAGATAGAGGGGCCCCATCTAATTGCTTCAGGTGATAGGTTCTGAGTCAGACGATTTTCTCTATTTGATAGGGGCCTTCCTAGTTCGGAGATAGTTTTTTCTACTCTGTGGGATGTGACACCTTGGCATGATGTAGAACCAAATCATCAACCTTAAATTCTTTGCCTCGAATGTGGGAGTTATAGTATCGCACCATTTTTTGTTAATAAGCCACCATCTGCACTCATGCCCTCTCCTGAACTTCTTCGAGTAGATCTAAATTTACTCGGAGTTGTTCGATGTTACTTTGATCAATGTAATTTTTCATCCATGGTGAAGGAAGTCCAACCTCTATCGGGATGACCGCTTCCATCCCGAAGGAGAGATTCAAAGGAATTCCTCCTGTAGGTACTCTTTAGGTGATTCGATGGGTCCAAAGCATGTTATGCAGTTTATCCACCCAAGATCCTTTGACCCGATCCAATTTGATCTTCAATCCCTGTAAAAGGGTATAGTTAGTTACTTGAGCTTCTCCATTAGCCTGTGGGTATCCCACTGATATGAGATCATGAAAAATCTCAAGGATCTGACAGAACCTTGTAAATTTGGAACCAAAAAATTGGCGGCCATTTTCTGTGATCAGCACTCATGGGAGATCGAAGTGGTAGATAATGAACTTTCCGACAAAATCTTTTACTTTAGCTTCAGTAATGCTAGCGAGAGGTTCGGCTTCCATCTACTTTATAAAGTAATCAATTGCGACAAGTAGGAACTTTCTCTATCCTAAAGCTTGGGGGAAAGGATCCAAAATGTCCATAGCCCATTGTGCAAATGGCCAAGGGGCATTGATCAAGGCAAGCAGAAAAGTTGGCGGGTGCTAGATGTTGACATTCCACTGGCATCGGTCATAGCATTTGTGAAGCTAGCTTTATCCTATTGCATCGTGAGTCAGTAGTATTTCTGTTGGAGTATCTTGTAGGCCAATGATCTGATGGTTTTCACATATATCCTCATGCACCTCTCTTAGGGCATAATCAGCTTCAGAGGAGCATAGACATTTATGGAGTAAGAGGGAGAAAGATAGCTTATATAGCTTGCCTTCATGGAGAACATAATGAGGCACTTGATATTTGAATTTTCATGCTTCCTTTGAATCTGAGGGTAGTGTTCCATCCCATAGGAAGCAAATGAAGGGGTCCATTCAATATGGTTCATCATCAATATGTAGGACTGGGACTGGTTCTTTGGTGCTGGGCTTCTTCATAACTTCAAAAAGTATTCTTCGAGATAGATTCTTTATGCCGAAATTGCTAATTTGGACAACAAATCGGTGCTTTTGAGTTTTCTGACCAAGGCATCTGTCGAATGTCAAAGTTAACAAACATTGAGGTTAGATCTTTCACCTTTTGTAGATACTTCTTCATATTTTCCTCCTACACTTCATACTCTTTTTTTACTTATCTTATCACCAGTTATGAGTCGGTGCGGACCTTTAGCTTTTGCACTTCAAGATCTTTTGCATTCCTCAGTCCGATGATGAGAGCTTCATATTTAGCTTCATTTTTTATGGTTGGAAAGTCGAACTCTAAGGCATACTTCATAATAAATCCTTCCAGTCCAAGGAGTAACAGGCTTGCTTCCAATCCAACAAAGATGGATGATCCATCTACATGCACCACCCAAAATCCATCTGATTATTTGGAGGAGCCTTGCTCAACAGGTTCGATCTCTTCCTGGACTGGTTCATGCTCATTTTGATCCTCTGGGATGGTACACTCCATAATAAAGTCTGCCAAGATCTAGATCTTCATAAAGAGCTGAGGTTGAAACTTCATCTCAAACTCTGTGAGTTCGATCATCCATTTCATCAGTCAGTCAGACATATCAGATCGATGCAAGACCACCTTAAGAGGCTCATCGGTTAAAATCATAATGGAGTATGCCTGAAAATAGGGCTGAAGCCTTCGGGATGCAATGATGAGAACAAAGATGAGCTTCTCTAGCCTGGTATATTTGATCTTTGCATCATGGAGAGTTCTACTGATATAATAGATCAGCTTCTGAACCTTGTCTTGCTCCCAAACCAGCATGGCACTTATAGCAATTGGAGAGACTATCAGGTATAAATAAAGTTCTTCATTAGACTTTAGCTTGCTAAGGAGTGGTGTGGAGCTAAGGTAGTTTTTTAACTCTTCAAATGTGCATCGGCATTCTTCAATCCATTGTAAATTTTTTGGTTGCTTCAAGACTTGAAAGAAGGGAAGGTAATGCTTGGCTAATCTAGATATGAATCAATTTGATGCCTTCACTTGATCAGTGAAGAACTAAACCTTCTTTATAATTTTTGGTGGGTTCATCTCTTATATAGCCTGAATTTTTTCGAGATTTGCTTCAATCCCCCAGCTTGACACCATAAATCCCAAAAACTTATCTGAAGTTACTTTGAAAGTACAATTTGCTGGATTCAACTTCATTCGGTACTTTTGAAGAGTAACGAAAGTCTCCTAGAGATCTTCAACATGGGTTCATAAGGCTCTATTTTTGACAAGCATAACATCCACATAGACTTTCATGTTTCATGCGATTTGATCCTTGAAGATTTTATTCATGGGATGCTGATAAGTTGCATCTACATTCTCTAAGCTAAAAGGCATAATCCTGTAACAAAAGAAATCTCGATTAGTGATAAAGATGATTTCTCCTCATCTTCAGATACCATCTAAATTTGGTTGTATCTGGAGAAGACATCCATGAAGGTAAGAAGTTTGTGTCCTAAAGTCGCATCCATCAATTAATTAATTAGGGACAGTGAGTAGCTGTCCTTCGGATATGCTTTGTTCAAATCGATGAAGTTGAGACAGATCTATTATTTATCATTCACCTTTTTCATCAGGACCATATTTGTGATCCAGTCTGATAAGTCACCTCCTAGATGAAGCCAATCTTGAGTAATTTGTCCATCTCTTCAGCTATCACCTTCTACTACTCAAGCGCAAAGCTCCTCTTCTTTTATGACATAGATCAATAGGTTGGTTTAGCACTCAGCCGATGTGTCATTACCGTCGGATCTATGCTTGGCATGTTGGCCGGGGTCCAAGTAAACATGTCTGCATTCTCTTGCAAAAGGAAATGAGATGTTTTTTGGTTATCTGATCCAAATTCGATCTGATCTATACTAAGTGCTCCTTGTTTCCATCATCTAGTGGAATCATCTCAAGATCTTCCACAGGTTCCCCATGTTCTTCGGTCAGCTCGTCGTGGGTGTCAGTCCATCAATAGGGGATATTTTAGAAGGCCCCTACACCATGGAGCGTGATGGTGTAGCACTGTCGGGCAAGCGCCTGGTCTCTTTGAACTTCACTAATCCCAAACTTGATTGGAAACTTCATCTTCAGATGGTAAGTAGAAATCAAAGCTCGAAGTGCATTAAGTCCAGAATGTCTAAAGATGGCATTGTAAGCTGATGGCGCCCGAACCATAAAAAAATCAACCTAAACTGTAGATCATCAGGGAGCTTTTCTAACTATCACCATTAGGGTAATGACCCCTTCAACATGTACTGCATCACCAATGAATCCTGTAAGGGGAAATCTAGTTGTCTGAGTCACTCAGGGGATATATCCATTTGGGAGAAGGCATCACAAAATAATACATCGACCAAACTTCGATTATCAACCAACATACGGCGTATATCATAATTTGCTATATTGAAAGATACAACCATTGCATCATTATGTGGGAATTGAACTCCTTGTGCATCTTCTTCAATAAAAATGATGAGTTCTTCAATTCTCTATCTCTAGGAAGATTCAGCAGTTCTCCTTGCTCCATCACCATGATGCCCCCTAGTGATAGCATCAATGGTGCCTACCACCAGTTGATTCTTTACAGGCTAATCTTGCTGGGGTCACTCTTCACACTGAGGCACTCTCAGTGGGTGCACAGGGTCTTCCCTTATTCATCGGATGAAGTGGTCCAACCTTTCTCTTCGAATGAGCTCCTCAATTTTATCATGGAGCTGAATACAGTCTTAGTGTCGTGACCATGATCACAGTGGTTGAGACAATACTTCCTTAGGTCATAATTTTTGGACCTTATCATCGGTGGCTTGGGGAGCTACTCCCAGATTTCCATGAGCACTTGAGCTCTTGAGGCATTCAAGGGGGTATAGCTAGTGAACTTCCTCTATGGGGACCGATGCCTTGGAGATGGGCAATACCGTTGAAGCAGGCTTTTAAGTCTTCAGATTTGAGGTGGTATCCGAGATCAGTGGTGAGGGTTTCTCGACCTCGAACGATCCCTGAATGGATTTTTTAAGGTAGCCAACTACCTGAGGTCTTTGCCTTCCTCAACTGATGCTTTGGCCGAAGTTCAGTGGATCTCAAAGGCCTCATTCGTTTGGGCATATTTTTTTGTCTGCTTTAATATTTTTATAAAATCATGCAAATACTTCTTTTACAGAGAATAAAGGAGGAAGTTCTTCTAGAGCCCTCCTTGAAAGGCAGTCATGGAGACCGACTGATCCAGGTCACAGACTTCTAAATCAGCCATGTTGAAATGAGCTATATACTCTTGGATGGTGGTGCGAACACCAGAGCCATCAGCAGTTGGCGATATAATTTATATTCGATTTAGATCGAAGAAGTCCCATTAGATTGACTCTACTTCAGTTATTTATTTTCAATCAATAAATTTTTGATGCATTTAGTTTTGGATCCATAGGGCTATACTTGGGTTTGTCCATGTCACCTTTGGAGCAACCACTCTCCACACACCCAGGGAAAAAATATACATGCCAACATGTGTCGTGCCCAAGGATTCTCATGCCAAGTTGTGCTAAGTATTATGCGCTCACATGGAGTTTCATTTCTTCCCTAGGATTCTTTAAGAGTTCTTGGCTACTTACTTATTTTGTTAAAGGCTAATTTCTTTTCCATGATAGATTATTTTGTTTGTAAATTAGACATAATGCTTTACTTTTTTGTGGGAGGATTGATTTCTTCCTTATAAAAGATAAGAGATTTTTAAAGAAATAGGACTCCTAGGATCATATATAAATCTTTGTATTTTTTATGAAAAAAATAATGAATGATTTTAGAAACCCACTAAATACTTGTATCAATCGCTCCAAGAGAGAAATGGTGAGAGACCCAAAATCGCCCCTCAAGGAAAGGGTGTGAGGCCTACTTTCCATCCTATCCTTTTAATCTTCATCTACTTAAGATCCAGTATTCCTACGACCTCGATTCGACTCCACCATTTACCCATAGAAGCCTATCCCATCAAGAGAAGATCTGTCTCCTCTAAAATTTTTATCTATCGTATCGAGAGAAAAGAGTAATCTCTTATTCTACAGATCATATACTATCAAGGGCCTTCGTTCCTTCTCAGTTGATCTTTGTTTTTCATTTTTTTGTTAGATCCGATGTTGGTAAAGACCTAGTTCTTTATCGATGAATCTGTTTGGTTAAAGATTAAGAGCCCTAATCAGGATATTTTCTTAACTACTACGATCCGTATTCTTACCATCTTCTCAAATTTTTTCATAGGTTTAATATTTTATTCTCTCTCATTCCATTCATTTTTTTTTGCATTTACTTATGAGCATGTTTAATTTCTGCTATCTGTTTATGGACTTTTCTATTGTTAGTTGTTTACTGATCTCTAGAATGATATTCATCTGTATCATTTAGATTGACCTCACTTTAATCTCGTATCAATCAATCACACCTCCTGAGCAGAGTATAGGCAACTATACTGTCTGTCCTGAAAATAATAATGCCTCTGATCGGACGTGATTTGTTGTTGATGAACAAAAAAAAGTTGGATCATTAGAATTGATTTCTTTCTCTTTCTTTAGGGTTGTCCCGCATCAATTTGGTATCAGAGCCAGTTGATTAGGGCTTTAGTTTAAATTCAGTAATTTAAATTTCTACAAGTTAAATTTTAGCACTTTAAATTTATAATTTACTTTCAAGCTTTTTAATTTTCTTATTGCACCTTATTCTTACATCCTAGATTTGCATGACCACTAGATCAGATACCTGATACCAACATCCTACTTCCCTACCTAATATCAATATGGATCCCAATACAGCAGCCATCATTAATGCTCTGATTAAAAAATTTGATGATATAAAAAAATTTATAAAAGTCATGAATGAGAGAATAGTAGTATTAGAAGAAACTAGGTAGAAACAATCTGAATTTGAGTCTCTCCGACTGCCTATAGAACAGAGAGGTAGGAATCTAGAACTTGATCGACCTATAGGGGCATGCCCGCACCATAATCAGTTCGACCAAGATGAGCATATCCTTAGGAATGTGAAGGTCGAAGCTCTGAGTTTTGATGGTTGTCTAAATTCAAGAAAGTACTTAGACTGAAAATCAGGCATGAACCACTAGTTTGGGTGGTACGAAATGTCTGAAGTAAAGAGAGTTAGGTTTGCTAGGATGAAGTTGGTTAGACAAGTCCGACTTTATTGAAAAAGTATGGAGCATCTTCTCAATCAAAGAAGACAAGATCCAATAGAAACCTAGGATGAGATGAAAGAGGAACTTAGAAAGAAGTACCTCCCCACCTCCTACCAACAAAGACTATTAGAGCAATAGCAGAGGCTTACTCAAGGGAATAGATCAGTCATTGAGTATATCACAAGATTTGATGAGTACCTCATGAGATGTGGAGTAATCGAAGATAGGGTTGTTACTTTGTCTAGATTTAGAGCTAGATTATGAGAGGATATCCAGTGTGAGCTCTTTTTGTGAGAGGTAAACACGTTAGAACAAGCTTATCAACTTGCCTTAGACTTTAAAATATTTTCTAGATATTCGACTCTCTGTCGTCCAAACTCAGCCGAGTAACCCCTTCTGGATCGAGACCCAATATTAATCAAGCTCTTAGTAACGGACCTCCACCTACAAATCCTATTAGGAGAAAAGAAGATAAAGAAAAATGAGCTATAGGAGAGTTATCAAAAAGAAGTAGTTCTCAATCCCATTGCTTCAAGTGCAATTGTTACGATCACTCTACTGCATAATGTCCTAATCGATCATTATTCATGGAAGAATTAGAAGAAAAAATCCTAAAAAATATTAAGAAAAAATTTATGAAGCTAATCTAGACTTAGCCAAGCAGTTTGAGAGTACTGAGAACATCCTAGATTATGTTACACTCGAGTTAGACCTTAGGCTTGGAGTCATTAGATATGTTCTAGCACAGACTAAACAAAGTGAAGACTGGTATAGAATCTCTATTTTTCATATCTTCATAAAATTTGATCATAAAATTTATAAGGTGATCATTGATAGTGGCAGTTGTATCAATACCATCCCCACCGATATGGTTAAGCGATTAGGATTAACTCCTGTAGATCATCTCAGCCCATACCATATGTCTTGGATAGATTCCTCTTTTATTTTCATCAAATTTAGATACCGTGTGCCCATCCAGCTTCATTCCTATCAAGATCATGTGTGGTGCGATGTCTTACCCATGGAAGTTAAAAATATCATATTAGGTCGGCCTTGGCTATTCGACAATGATATTACGATTTATGGCTAAACCAACTTCTGTAGTTTTATTCATCAGGATAAGAAGATCATGATTAATCCTTTCCCACCTAAGGCTACCAATAGAAAGATAGGCAATGGACCAAAAGAGAACATCAAGAAGAAAAACCTCCATTTGATATGTGTTAAAGAATTAGAGATGACCATGAGTGAAGGATCACCAGTTTGGATACTTACTGCAAGAGAAATTCGTGAGGACTCTAAGGTGGATTATCTTAAAGAAGTAGCTAGCCTTCTTAGTGAGTTTCATAATATCTTTTCTAAGGATCTCTCGGATTACTTACCGCCTATGAGAAATATTCAACATGCCATTGATTTAGTTCTTGGATCTACCCTACCCAACTTGTCCCATTATAGGTTGGACCCTACTGAACATGCTGAACTGCAAAAACAAGTTGGAGAGCTAATAAAAAAAAATTCGTGAGAGAGAGTTTGAGTCCTTGCATGGTTTTACACTATTGACTTCAAAGAAGGATGGTACATAGAGGATGTGCATAGATAGCCATGCCATTAATAAAATTACCATTAAGTTCTGCTTTCCCATTCCTAGGTCAAATAACATGCTAGATATGATGGCAGGAGCCACTATTTTTTCTAAGATTGATCTTAAGAGTGGTTACCATCAAGTAAAGATTAGACCGAAAGATGAGTAAAAAATTACTTTTAAGATGAAAGATGGTTTATATGAGTGGATGGTGATGCGATTTGGATTATCTAATGCTCGTAGTACTTTCATGAGGTTGATGACCTAAGTACTATGACTGTTTATAGGAGTGTTTGTAGTCATATACTTTAATGACATTTTGATCTATAGTCAAACTAGGAAAGACCATCTAAACCATCTTCAAAGAGTGTGCCAAGTTCTTAGAACAGAAAGCTTGTATGCTAATCCTAATAAGTGTGCTTTCATCACAAACTGTATCATCTTCTTAGGTTTGTTGTTACCCCCGATGGTGCATCTACCAATCCTGAAAAGATTAGAGTAATAGTTGAGTGGCCGGTACCCAAGAGTGTGCATGACGTGTGAAGTTTTCATAGATTAGCAATATTTTATCATATGTTCATAAAAAAATTTAGCACTATAGTCACTTCCATCATTGACTGCATTAGAAAGAAAGATTTTGAATAGACTAGGGCAGCCAATAGAACCTTCCTAGACATTAAGAATAAGATGACCCACATCCCAATCTTATGTCTACCTAATTTTTTCAAGATTTTTGAAATAGTATGTGATGTATCAGGAGTTGGGATTGGTGGTGTCCTTAGTCAAGAAGATCATCCGGTAGCATACTTTAGCGAGAAACTTAATGATTCTAAACTCAAATATTTGACCTACGATAAGGAGTTTTATGTGGTAATCCAAGCTTTAAGATATTAGAGACATTACCTACTACCGTAAGAATTTATTTTGTACTCTGATCAGGAGGCCCTCTAATTTTTAAATTTTTAAAAGAAACTGAATCATAGACATGGTAGGTGGGTCGAGTTTTTGCAAGCCTATACTTTTATTTTGAAATATCGTGTGGGTGTAAAGAATCATGCTACTGATATCCTGAGTCATCGTCATACTTTGCTGTCTACCATTAGTATAGAAGTTATTGGTTTTGATAAGGTTAAAGAAGATTATGAGAAGTATCCAGATTTTGGTGATATACTTACCGCTTTACGTAAAGGGCCATCTAGAGAATATAGTAAATACACCCTTTAGGATGGTTACCTATTTAGAGGAACTAGGCTATGTATCCTCCATACAGTTTTAAGAGATTTTTTAGTTTGGGAACTACACGCTGGAGGATTAGTTGGACACTTTGATAGGAATAAAATCATAGAGTTGGTAGAAGCTCAATTTTTTTGACCAAGCTTGAAAAGAGATATCATCCAAATTGTTACCCAGTGAAGAATGTGTGCCGTGGCCAAGCAAAGAAAATAAACTACTGGCCTATATATACCCTTACCTATACCAGACTATCCTTGGCAAGATGTTAGTATAGATTTTGTTTTGGGATTACTTAAGACAACTAGGAAGCATGATTCTGTTCTAGTGGTTATAGATAGATTTTCAAAAATGACCCATTTCTTGCCCTGTTGCCAAACGTCCGATGCATCGAAAATTGCAAAGATATACTTTGATGAGATTGTTAAACTATATGGATTGCCTAAAATCATTATGTCTAATAGGGATGTTAGATTTATGAGCTACTTTTCAAAAATTCTATGGCACCTTCTAGGTATAAAACTAAAATTTTCTTCTGTCTATCACTCGCAAATGGACGGTCAGACCAAAGTGGTCAATAGGAGTCTTGAAAATTTATTGCGTTGCTTGATTGGAGAACATATGGGTAACTGAGATCTTTTACTACTCCAAGCCAAATTTGCATATAATAGCTCTGTTAATAGATCCATTGGTATGAGTCCTTTTGAAGTAGTTCATGGATATCAACTTAGAAAATCAATAGACCTCATCCCACTATCCATGTATGCTAGGATTTTTGAATCTGCAGAGTCATTTGCACAGCATGTCAAGAGTCTGCATAAAAAGATTAGTAAAAAATTAGCATTAGTAACAAAGTTTATAAACAAAATACAGGTTCTCATTGATGTGCCCAAAAGTTTATGGAGGGAGACTATATGATGGTTCGATTGAGGCCTGAATGGTTTTCACCCAGAACCATGAAGAAGTTATATACCCGAGAAGCAGATCCGTTTAAGATCATAAAGAAAATCGGACCAAATGCGTATGTTGTGGACTTACCTTCTGATTTTGGGATTAGCTTTACTTTTAACATTACAGATCTTGTCGCCTATAAAGAGCCAACTCAAATATCTAATGAGTCATTTCAGCTTGAACCAACCTTTGAGAATGAACCTATCTCTGAGTGTCCACCAACCAAAATATCAACAAAACACGATTAGATTAAGAGAATTTTGGATGAGCAGATCTTCTCCATCTGGAGTCAAGGCTATCAGTGGTATTTGATCAGATGGTGAGGTCGACCAGAGTCTGAAGATATCTGGATCATTCGAGAAGAGCTACAGCGCATTGATCCAGATCTACTTGAGCATCACCAAAGCAGAATCGATCCACACTCGATAAGATCGAGTTCTCCCCACTTCGAGAGAATTGGTGTGAATACCAGAGCCATCAGAAGTCAGCGATATGATTTAAATTCGATTTAGATCGAAGAAGCCCCATTAGATTGACTTTACTTCAGTTATTTATTTTCAGTCAATAAATTTTTTATGCATTTTATTTTGGATCCATAGGGCCATACTTGGGTTTGTATTGGGTTTGTGCACGTCACCTTTGGAGCCACCACTCTCCACATGTCCAGGAAAGAAATATGCATGCCAGCATGTGCCGTGCCCAAAGATTCTCATGTTAAGTTGTGCCAAGCATCAAGCGCCCACATGAAGTTCTATTTCTTTCCTAAGATTTCTTAAGAGTTTTTGGCTACTTACTTATTTTGTTGAAGGCTAATTTCTTTCCCATGATAAATTACTTTGTTTGGAAACTAAACATGATGCTTTATTTTTTTGTGGGAGGGTAGATTTTTTCTTTATAAAAGGTAAGAGATTCCTAAAAAAATAGGACCCCTAAGGTCCTATATAAACCTTTGTATTTTTTATGAAGAGAATAATGAATGATTTTACAAACTCTCCAAATACTTGTGTCAATCGCTCTGAGAGAGAGAGGATGTGTGATCCAAAATCACCCCACAAGGAGAGGGTGTGAGGTCTACTTTCTATCCTATCCTTTTAACCTTTATCTACTTAAGATGCAGTATTCCTACGACTTTAATTTGACTCCACCATCTACCCACACAAGCCTAGCCCATCAAGAGAAGATCTGTCTCCTCCAGAATTTTTATCTATCGTGCTGAGAGAAAAGAGTGACCTCTTATTTTACAGATCATATACTGTCAAGGACCTTCATTGCTTCTCAGTTGATCTTTGATTTTTATTTTTTTGTTAGATCAAACATTGGTAAAGACCTAGTTCTTTATCGACATATCTATTTAGCTAAAGATTAAGAGCCCTAATCAGGATAGTTTTTTAACTATCATGATCTGAGTTCTTATCATCTAAAGGAAAAATCATCTTTTTTCTTGTAGGATCTTCCAGATCTAATGAGATCTGGGACGGAATATTTTTTAAAAAAAATTATCTTACTTTATTTTAGATCTAAGATCTATTAGATCTGATTCTTATTATCTGATATTTAATCTAAAATTAAATCTAAAATCATGAGGAATAGAGAAATACCTCTAGGATAACTAGATTATCCTGTAGATGATCGCAGCAATGCCCGAGGTTCTAAAATAGCCACGCAGTCGCTTGGCCTCTACCAATATCCACTCGAGTAGGATCTAGATCATCTTCTCCTCATGAATCTTTGCTCCAAAAATCAGATCTGGATCTGATCTGAAAGATCTTCAAAAGATCTTCTGAAGCTGGAGCAGCAGCTTTTGGACAAATCTCTACAGCCTTCTAATCAGGAAGCCACCACGCCTTGGACAAGCACCAGATGGATGCCCAACCTCTTGGACATGAAGAGGGGAGGGAGAGGAGCAGAGGGGATATGGAGAAGTGGAGGGGTTTCATATTTTTGCTGGGTATTGAGTAGATTCTCTAAATCCTAGGTGCAGACATGGTTTAAATAGACCCTGCAGCCCATGCAGTGCCGCATCATTCGATTAATCAAAAAATTTTAATTAATTTTAAAAAAAATTTAATTAGTGGAGTGATGTCATCTGATCATATTAGATAAGAATCTCACCAAACCCTCCTACTATTGGTGCCAACACTGGATAAACACAGTGAGATTGGCGCCCAACAGTTTGAGTCGATCAAGGCATAGAGTCCTCATCTCATGGGACTCTATCTTTATCCATTTGGGGTGCACGCCATATTTGATTATGGTGCCCACTTTGAGGGTAAAATTAGCAGGTGGACACTCCACAAAAACTCTCCAATGATCTCTTGCCAAATGGCCTTCAGTCCAAGGTCCATGGGTCAACGTTTGATCGATGTCCTAAAATGGAAATGGTAGGTGATAAGAATTAGCAGGTGTTGTCTTAAATTCATCTCATGAATTAAGACAAGACTTTTATGAGCTAGACTGGCTCCAGTCAGACTGAGAAAAATCTTCTCAAGATTCTTTGGGTGAGTCAAATCACATTTGGCTCAATCGAGATGAAAAAGATTGTACGAGGAGAAAGTTAGGCTCAATCGTGTACTAGCATGATTTTCTTGAACCTAATTGGATCTAATCCAAATCAATCGAATTAGGCTAGCTCAATTGATGACATCCAGACCCTAACTCTTGTTTGTGTGACCTAGTTAGGTTCATTTCTGTATGGTAATGAGATATATCGTGATCTCATCATCGACATCATCGAAACTCCTTTCGATGGATCAGAACTCTTCTGATTCAGATAATTTAGAATGATTGATCATCAATATCATTCTAATTACTCTCAAAATCCATCAGTGACACCTAGCAGTATATGGTGGCAACCCATCAAAAATGAAGATGAACCTCTCGGTGCAGCTATCTGTGTGATTGAGTTCCTCTATCATGAGTTCCGACTGAATTAGGGTTAAGGTGAACTCGTCAAACCCAACATCAGTCATATGAATCAATTGATCGATCCGAGTCTGATGTGAAACTCCAATGGAAAACTTTTTTTCATTATTTCATTCTGCCATGGCCATGGGCTTAAGGACTGATCTTTCGATCATCATAGGACTACTCCTCTTATCTACCGAGATTGATAGATTCCATCTTGGTGCAATCTGATTCCTACAATGAATATGCTACAGCCAACATATACCTCAGGATTCGAATGGCTAGGAGACTGAGTTATAGTGTAGTCAAACTATAATACACTCAAGGTGAACTGTCGATGTACTTCAGATCAAAGAACTAGACACATAGCTGCAGCATCGAGCTAGTCATCGACGAGAAGGTAGACATCCTTATGACTGCTCAAGGTGATCACGCTCAATACTCTCATTCTTAACGAATATCTGTACTCTCGCTCTGGTGTCTCCATACCATAGACTCAAGACTCATCTACCCTAAGAAACGATCGTACACCAACCTTTCAGATCGATCACCATCCTCGTGATGATCCTATGATCAGGAGCTGTTTATGAGTTAGTTATATAAATTCATGCCTTAAATTTTTAACTCTTGAAAATATGAATTAACATTCCTACTAACTCAAAGGATGTATCACAGACATAATGTACACAATGTGATAGTAGAATAACCCTTTTATTCATTTATAGTCAAAATTATAAATTTGCCCTTACATTTGTACAGAATGTGTCAGCCAATCTGGCATCTAGGGCACATATCTAACATCATCTTCTCAAATTTTCTCTTGGGTTTAATATTTTATTCTCTCTCATTCCATTCATATTTCTTTTTGCATTTACTCATGAGCATGTTTAATTTCTGCTATCTGTTTATGGACTTCTTATTGCTAGTTGTTTACTGATCTCTAGAATGGCATTCATCTATATCATTTAGATTGATCTCACTTTAGTCTCGCATCAATCAATCACGCCTCCTGAGCAGAGTATAAGCAACTATATTATCTGTCCTAGGAATAATGATGTCTCTGGTCGGACATAATTTGTTGTTGATGAACAGAAGAGTGCTTGATCATTAGGATTGATTTTTTTCTCTTTTTTTTAGGGTTATCCCGCATCAGATGGACTCTCCTTCCTTTTGCTTAATGTGCACTAGCGATGCCGATAGTCGATGCTGCCTTTTGCTAGTCGTGCAGTGAGTAGTAAACATCTGGCTCATCTGATCAAAAGAATGGATGGAGCCAGACTTTAGGCTGAATATCAATTTTGGGCCACCCTTCTTAAAATGGAAGGAAAGGCTCGATGCAGGATCGCATCGCTAGCATCGTGCAAAAGCATGAAAGCTTTGAAGCTTTCCAGATGGTTGATTGGGTATAGACCTATTGTAAGCCTCTAGTTGAGGCATCTTAAAACCAGGAGGTAGCAGTTCTCACATGATCCTGTCATCAAACAGTGGGTCAATACAAAAACCAACTTGGTTGTTCTACCCAACAGTTTGGTGCTGCAAAGCTTCAATCTTGCAGTTGATCTCTTGAAACTTTCGATCCACATTAGCATCATGGACCATGTGGATCTTCATATGGCAGGCCGATGACTGCCTTGGGCTAGAGCCTTTCCTAGAGTGAGGAGTAGGTGAACGCCTCCTACATTCAGGGCTCTGGGGTCAGCTCAATCGGATTTGTCTTCCTCGATCTGGGCTTTGTGGTGGAAATTGAGGGGGATGTTTCAGGGGCACCACCAGCACCGAACCTTACTGTCGCATGGCATTGACTACCGCTATTAATGCTCGTACTTGATCAACCAGTATGGCAAATTGGTCCTAACTCACTCCAGGAGCCAACTATGGCGGTTGTGGTGGTGGCATTGGCTGGGACATCAATGCATGGTTCTCGTTAAGATTTTTGACCGTACAAGGAGCGATGGCGGTGGAGTGCCCAGAATGCTCTAAAGAAGCTCTCCGTGGTGGCATGATGATGAATAGTACACTCTTTCTTAAGAAAATAGATAAATGCCCTTTCTCTAGTGCCAATCTATTGCCACTAAAATCTGGCTCTTGGTCGGAGTGACTGGAGTTGAGGAATAGGTGCATCCTTCTAGGAAGATGACCTACAAGCCAAGTCTGATCGAGGTTAGCTCTGACGGAGATCCTTCAATACTCAAATTAAATCTTAAAAAACTGAGATAAAGAGCATGTGAGAGAGATAGTGTAGTACCTAGAAGGTCCCTTTGAAGCCTGTATTTATAAATAGAGGTGAGAGCCCTTTAGAGACGTCATTCTTGGTTTATCCTAACCGATTCGGATGCATTGTGGCAAGATTTGGGATCAAAATTATCAAGATGTGGCGGTTGTACCTACCTTATTTGCTTCGAAGCCAACTAGGCCATTTTGAATTTGAAAAGAGGTGCGAAACTCTGAAATGAGACCTATCCTGACCACTAAGCTTTGGATCGATAAGTGGCATGGCAAGTGGAGATGAGGGCTGCTTTGATGCTGGTGGCTAAGATGTGTGATTGAAACAGATTTCAGTGGATGGTTTGGATTGGCTTCTAAAGTTGGGATCGGCTGGAGCTAGGACTGGCAACCAAGCCAGGATCGATAAGGTTTTCCATTAGGAAGCTCCATCCGAAAAGATCGATCAGTGAGCAAGGATCGGTTAAGTCCGAAGTTATCAGGATCTTCCATTACCTCATTATTAGGCTTGCAAATGGGTCGGGTCAGACCGAGTCCTGAGTGATCCCGACCCGATCCGATTTCTTGATCGGGTCTTGATATTGGACCCATACCCATCCCGATAAAAAATCGAGTCGGATCAGATCAAGTCCATGGCTGAATTTATTGATCCATTGGATCATTCAGATCGGATCGGGTCCATATATAATCCGGCCCCAATTCATGAAATATAGATCCGGTTCGGTTCGGATCGGATCGGATCATAGGTTTAATTTATTTGAAACCTACCATCAGTGAATACTAATGCTAGATGACAACTAAAAAATGCCTCTTTTCTTTTTTTTCCTCTAATTCTCCAACTGTAACTTCTAATAATTAATTGTATTGGATAGCAGAGGGAAACAAGCGATTTTTGAGAAGAGTCAAGATTTCAGAAGTCCACACAAAAAAAGAAAAGTAAAAAAAAATCATGAATTTTATACAGTGATATAATTATCCCAATCTAAAACATCATACAAAAGGAATACTTCTACATAATTAAAAATGAGACTGCATATACTATGGATGACACAACATCTGTGCACATTAGAGCATCCTCTGAAATTTCTTAAAGTCAACGAAACAAATTGAAATTCAAGAAATACTGTTATTTTTATACCTCATGGCACAGTAAACATAAATCAGAAGGTTTAGAAAATTGAGCCCAGCAAGAAGCCAAAAGAAGTAATCGAAATGCCCTTCATTTAAATTATCAAGAATCCATCCAATATTTCTTCCTCAAGTTGTTATAGATGTTATAACAGTCAGAATAAAAGAACTGAAGGGTTTAAAAAATTTTTAGTTTGAAAATCAGATGGGGAAGACCGAAGGATTTGAAAAATTTTGGCACAAGCCCAAACCCCTATTTGGGTGAGTCACTCTGAGTTCAGGTCCTATGTTTGGGTCCGGATCGTGTCGGATCGGATTATATATCTTAAGATCCAAATTAACCCAAAAGTCTCCATGGATCGAGTCAGATCGGATCAGATCCAAATTCAGAAAATCCAGACCCGATCCAGAAAAGGGAATGGGTCCAATTATTGAACCCGACCCGGCTCCATGGATCTTTTAAATGGGTCCGAGTTGGATCTAATCGGATCGAATCGGGTCGGATTAGATCACGAATCAACAAGATCCATTTGCAGCCTTACTCATTATGTATTGATTGACCTCTTCCAATGTAGCTTTATAACCCCTTCCGAAGTTTCACAGTTCTGGGATGATGTATATACCACTGGGATTATACTCATTCGTCTCTATCGGTGCTATAGTGATAACCCAGTATACTTCGTTGGTTTATGTATTCGGCTTAGATGACATACTATACACCCCAACAAGTTGTATGTTTGTAATTTTGGACTTGCTACTTTGAGATATAACAGATTTTCTTTTGAAAAAAATTGTTATGTATTTTTGTGCCTTTTATTTTATCTTCCAAGGGCTTATTGTTAGGCTACATTTTCTTTCTTTTTTTGGTTTTCCTTTGAGATGCTAAGAATATCTGAAATCATTACCAGCTGTATTTTAAGGATTATCCAGATTTTAGTCCGTTGAAGTTCTTGATCGTGACAGTTTTAAATTTCTAATTATATGAAAGAGCTATGAAATATTAGTAATTTAATTAAAAATGAGTATTGTTGTTTGGTTTGTTCACAGAGAAGTAACTTTCTTCTTCACATTGTAGTTCGTTAATCCAAGAGGATCATGGTCAACACTGTGGCCTTGATGCATGTTTGAATATCAGATGTTGATTCACCTCAGTATGCAAAGGAAGTGGCACGATATGCATCCCCACCTTGGAGAGAAGATGATAATTAAAGGTGGGCATTACATGACTGCAATTGGAGAGAATTTGACCTCTCGCTGTAATTTCACTTGATTGCCTGTCAAATTTTCTATTTATGCTAGATTCTCCACTCATGAAAGTATGTTTCTTGCAATCGATGACAAGAGATTTGGTTTTAGATGAAATGGAATAATTTTTTTTATTAAACCCTTTTTGTTAACTTTTTTTCTAAAAATTCTCGTTTTTCTTTCTTTAAAATGGATATTCAAACATGTTAATTTTCTTCTTCACATTCTTGTAATGTGGTTGGCCAACTATACAGTCTTTGTTCTAAGATATAATATGTCTAAATTGTCACAAGTATCTAATCTAAGTTAATGTCCGCTGTACATGGAACAAAAAGTTTTTCCAAAGGCTATTAAAAACCAGTATATCAAGCATCTTCTAAGTGACTGATACCGAGGTGAATCAACATCTCCTCTTATCTCAGTCAAGATGGAAAATGCTTGAAATTTTGAAAAGAATCGATCTTTTCGAAATCTCAGCTATGTATAAAAAAATGAATTACTGGAATATGGTAAAGACTGTGATAACTGCTGTCATTTGGCATCAATTTTGACATTCACATATAAAGATATTAAGATAGTTTAAAAAGATTGAAAAAATTGTCTACTATTATTAAATTATAGCAGAAGTTATTTTGGAATATTCTGTTTGAATTGACTGAGATGTTACTTTCTATACCACTGAGATGAGGGCCTGTAGCTTTTTTTGTTAACAATTATATTACTACTTCAATGATTTTGATGGCACTAATGCTGTGACTAGCTATTCTCTTCTGGTTTCAATTGATGTTTGGCTTATGACTTTTGCAAGCAAAATGGTCCATTGGTTAACCATCAATTGCTTTAATATGGATATATATATATATATATATATATATATATATATATATATATATGATAAAGGTTTTGACATTTCCTATTAAATTCATAGAAGTTAACTGGCACTCAATTGAAATGGTATTTTAGTTTCCGCACACCAACATCATCTTCTGTGTACATAAAATCCAACTTTTATATATTATATGGTTTCGCTAGGGTAGACAACCAGTCAAGTCATGACTATTTTGCTTACAGCTTTGATGCATTTGCATTCTGACACTGTTATTTTTTGTACTTTATTTGCAGATAAGATTCACAGTAAATTGGGAGAAGGAAAGTCCACACAGTGATGATCTTATTCAGCGTTTTTGAATTATTAATGGGCTTCAAGCTTATGTTTTTTTCATTTTCTGTAGGAAAAAGATCGGGGACTACCCTTGTCAGACTCTTCCAACAATATATATATGTATATCTATGCATTCATATATTTTTGTGGTCTTGGAAGAGCTCATCTTGATTCTTTTATCATTCAGCTCGAATGTCTGGTGTCTCTTTTTATCATCCATAACAGGTACATTTGGCCAGGTTTTGGAATGTTGGGATAGGGAAAGGATAGAAATGGTAGCAATTAAAATTGTCCGTGGCATTAAGAAGTATCGAGAGGCTGCTATGATAGAAATTGATGTGCTCAATAAGCTTGGGAAATATGATAAGAATGGGAGTTGGTGAGTCCTTGTATTTAGTTTTTTTGCTTACCTTCTGCACTTTCATTTAGTTGGCGTTCTACCAGGCTTAAGGTGAACATGTTTAAACTGGTGTATTTTTTCAGTTGTGTGCAAATAAGGAACTGGTTTGACTACCGTAACCATATTTGTATTCTAAGTATATGATTGATGTATGATGATTCCCCAATTTCGCAAATAGTATTGGGGTTCCAATCATATCAGCAAATCTAAATGATTTTAACAGGTATTTGAGAAGCTTGGGCCATGCTTATAAGATTTTTTATGGAAAAATGTTTATCCCTCATTTCCCATGGATCTAGTTAGTGATGATCTTGCTTGACAACTCTTGGAATGTGTAGCATGTGTATAGAATGACTATCAATCTGCTTTTATATATCTTTAGTCAAGGATACTGCTATTTTCATTTTCTGCATGTTCTTTTTGTGGGGTCTGGTCACTGTTTCATGGGGATATTGATGTTTAAGGTCTTAAAATTTGTACTGATAGGTTGGAGTCTCCATGCGACAATACCTGCTGTAGTGGGATTCATCTTTTGTCAACTTTGTTTGCTTCTTCTTTCTGACTTGTATGCAATCAGTATCTCTAAGGTTTTCCATTGTGTATTCATCTTCCAATTTGCCTCTATGCAGTCATGCATGATGAGCACCTCATTGACACTGATTTAAAGCATGAGAACATTCTTCTTGTTTCTCCGGAGTACATTAAAGTACCTGACTACAAAAGTATTGTCTTTTGTTAACTTCTTGATGTATTCTTTGCCCCAGCACAAGCTGAGAAGAGCCGAGTATGTACCGTCAATAATTCTGTTTCTTTTACCTAGTGGAACACGATAAATCATGTTGAATAGTAGCATGTCTGCTTTGTTTAATTTTTTTCCTCCGTTTCCTGGAATTCTTCTAGCCGACATGCTGAAAAATATGTTAGAAGAGGTCGCTTGAACTGGCCTGAGGGTGCCACCTCAAGGGAGAGTATACAAGCTGTTTGGAGACTGTCCCGGCTTCAGTTACAGTTAATAAATATGGAAATATTGTTCTTTAGACTGGCTGTAGAAAGTAACCGATAAATAATATCTTGTTGATGACTATCTTCAGATAGATGACCAGTCGATCTATTGTCGACTGTATCTTTTGAAATAACTGAGATTCTATACCTGCACATATAGAGATGGTCGAATTGTCAGCCCTTATAAGGAGGTGGCTGGCAAGCTATCGATAATGTTTTCAACTAATTTTGGAAGCAGATGAAATATAAGGGACTCGAGCTATGAGATCTAGAATGCGGGAAATATGATGAAACATGAAAGTGTTCAGTAAATGAAAGTTGATGATTTAGTTATAAAACCAAGTTGTTTTTATTCCAAAGATCAATCCCTGTGGATTTGAATGGAGATGCTCTATCTTGCAGACGCTGTTTTTTTGAATTTGTTTCTTGTGCTCATCAATTGTAGTCATTTCTTTTATATCTTCAACCTGCGTAACCATATCTGCATTTGTTAAGGGATTTCATTGTTTTCTTTAGATTTGGTTTCATTAGGCTTCTATCTTTTGCAGAACCCAGTAATGCAGCATGGGATCTTATTGATCTCTTACGGGCCTTCTTAGATACGACCCTGCAGAGAGGTTGGCGGCTTATGAAGCTCTCAGGCATCTCTTCTTCACCAGGATTCATCATTGGAGGTCCTAGTCATTTTAACCATGTGATGTGACATAATTTGGAAGGATGTTTGCATTTCATCTGTGTTCTGGTTTCTGATGTGCTGAAGAACAAGAGCACAGAGACAGAAAAAGGGTAGGCTGTTCAAAGCTGTTCATGCTACCAAAAGTTGTATGTACATTGTAATTTGCCTGCAAATTAGTGTGTTGTGAAGTGTATAGAGGAAATCTCTCCCTGTCCACCCCCCAACCCCCCCCCACACACACACACCTTCTCGAATTTGAGATCAAAGTCTGAAAATTAAAGCTGCAAATAATCATAAATCTCTTTTGCCAGAATACAAACAAGCTGTTTGGTGGTCTGTAATTCAAGTGCATGCAATTCAATCTAGTGAAATAGGAATTGCAGTTGCAGAATTGGTGTTTGTTGGTTGGCTTTTTTTTTTTTTTTTTTTTTGGTTAAAACAGAGTATTCATACAAATATAATGTGAATACATCCAAAATATTAAAAAATAAAATATCATAAAAAGGTTCATAAGCAAACTCCTGGTCATTCCACAAAATATCAATAGAATACTCTACGATAAAGAATGCGATCTAGTTCATGGCACTATTCGTCTTCTTATAGATATGTTGAACATCAATAAAAGCAGCCCCATTAAGTAGTCTCCAAATATTAGCTAACATTGTGCGGTGCTCTCACTTCGATGATCCTGCAATTAGCTTACAACCATGGCCGAATCACCCTCGATGACAAGAAAATCGATCTCCAAAGTCAACCTTATAAAGCCGATACTAGTCCAAGCTGCACAAGCTCCACTCCAGGGATAGTAAGCTCAAAGTGGTGACTATCGTTAGTGATGAAAAGTCTGGAATTCAGTCAACGGATAACAAATTCAGCTCTACCACTACTACCAATCACACTGCCATCAAAATTGATCTTGAGGTAGATTGGAGGTGGGGGTTCCCAGGTGATGATCTATTGGGATGCTACATGAGTAGAAGAGGGACTAGATGTCTGATAACCTTGTGGTTAGATTAGTCGACGTTAGATGGGTAAACCCTGTAATCTAACTCAAAGCTCTTTCCAAAATAAATTTGCAGGATCTCTCTGCAAGTCAAACACTAAGTTGTTCCAAGAAAGCTAAATGTGATAGATAATATAAACAGCCTGGACCCTACCTTGTCGAGATACCTCAGACTATATGCTCTGTCTTAAGAAACCAAGAAAGGCCACTATTGGTGACTCAAGCTGCACACCACCCAGAGTAAACCTTGCATCTGCCATATCTGCCTCGCTCTAGGGTACAAAAATAATACATACCCCACTGTCTCCTCCAACTAGCACCATAGACAGATAAGCAGAAGGTCAACCCCTTTACCTCTCAAGACTATCCTGATAGGGAGACGATCCTAAGCCACCTTCCATAGACACAATCTCACCCTCAGATATACTCCGAATCTCCAGAC
Organism: Elaeis guineensis; assembly: GCF_000442705.2. Lineage (NCBI taxonomy): Eukaryota > Viridiplantae > Streptophyta > Magnoliopsida > Arecales > Arecaceae > Elaeis > Elaeis guineensis. The sequence goes on from NC_026001.2 coordinate 25,380,177, forward strand.
CCATGCACCATCCAAGCATCTAGTTGGCTCCTCCCAATACATATCATAGAGATCTATTGCTCTCACCCTCGAGCTATAGTAAGAACTCCAAACTCTAATGTCACTGCTGCCATGATAGGAAACCACCATACATAACACTCTCTCTACCAAAGGGGTGCTAAAGAGCCATGAGACTCCATCCATATCCTCGATCCGCAAGGACTCCCTAGCCTCCATACTGATGAAGGTAAGCCATCTGCTCAAAGGGAGATCATCAAGTTAGGAAACATGGAGAAAATCCATTGACTGGCTATCCTTAACCAGCCATTTCATCGGAGCCAAAACCTCAGGGGCATGATAACATATGTCCCTCTACATAAATGAACAACTCCAACTCATATGACTGTCTACACCAACAGTCCACGGACCATATCTAGCCCTCATCGACGCACTCCACAGACTCTCCAGCCGCAACATGAACCTAGCTACATGCCTAACCAACAAAGCCTCCCATCTTACCACCAACAATTGGATACCAAGGACCCCATCACTGGTCGGCTATAGATCATGTCCCATGCCACCAGGTGCATACCACCAGTGCGCACATTTGAACCCTAAATGAAGCATCTAAAGTACTACTCAAGCTTTAATAGATAGATCTTCAGTACCACAATGTTCAATAAAAGATAAACCAGCTTTGAATTGGACACGAACCTGATGAAAGTCATCCTACCCATCATGGATAGGGCTCTAGCTTGCTAGCCCTAAATTCGCTTCTAGATTTTTCGAACTACTCCCAAACAATCAACCCTCTTTGGTCGACACCCAGCAATGGGAACCCCTAGATAGTACCAAGTGCCACTCTGTTCCATGATCTCCAACCTGTTCCTAATCATCTATCTTAATTAGGGTTTATTTTCAAACTAAACATGACAACTAACTTGTCAAGGTTCACATTCTACCCAAAAGCCAAATAGTAGTCCTCCATGACCCTGATGAAGCAGACTGCATTCCAGACAGTTGCCCAACCCATTAACAAGCAATCACTTGCAAATAATAAATATGAAATTGGCTAGGCCTTAGGAGTCGATAAGTAGGGATTGAAATCTGACCCTTGGAAGACAACACACAATGCTTAGAATAGAGCATCAACATAAATGATAAAAAGGTAGGATGAAAGAGGGTAACTTTGGCGAAGCCCTACCATCAATTGAAAGAAATCCATGGGAGTCCTATTCACCAAAATGGCAAAGGTCGATCCGCTGATGCATTTCATAATCTAGCTAATCCATCGGCTATGGAAACCAAAGTAATAAGGGCCTCCTCTAGAAAGTGCTAGCTCATATAGTCGTAAGCTCTCTCTATCTTAAGCTTAACCAACATGAGACTGCATCGGAATAATGCCCTATGAAGATCATGCATGACCTCCTATGCTAGCAAAACATTATCGATGCTACTTCAACCACCAACAAAAGCATCCTGCTTTGCGCAAATGAGGCAAGGCAAGATGGGTTTCATCCTCCCAACCATCAACTTGTCACAAACCTTGTATAAGGCAGTGCACAAGTTGATAGGTTTGTAGTAACTTAGCTCAAAAATATCCTGTCTCTTAGGTAGTAGATTAATATATGTCCTCTTCCACACAACCGACATCCCACCTATAGCGAATAACTCCTACACCATAGCCACCACCTCCATGTGGACTAAAAGCCTTCTGAAGAATAGGAAAGGAAGCCGTCCAACCCAAGAGCTTTGTCCTCCATCATGGACCAAATCACCTACCAAAACTTGTCAGTCAACACTGGTCTAATCAGGTCAGTGTTCTCTTCCAAACTAACCTGACAAGCAAGATATGGAGTGGCAAAGGAACCAACTCCCCTAGGGTCACCATTTATCTCAAACTGAAAAAGCAAAGAACTTCTTGCCTGATGTCCTCCTCACCATTCAGCCACTGACCTCTACTATCCTTCACCTCCCAGATTTGATTCCTATGTCTCCTGATGATAGTAGCCTGATGAAAAATTCTAGTGTTCGGGGGTTGGGGATCCATTTCTTACTGATCCAATGGGAGGCTCTGATCACCAGATATGTAGCATGATTTTTGATTTAGCCTGATGGCCTCTAGAGTTCGATGATGCAGTCTAAGTATGATCACAGGCCTCCTGAAAGAATGGCCCATGTTGATCGGAAGGAGACTTGCTCTCGCCTCCCTAACCAGCTAGATTGTGCATGATGGACGGTCGATTGATATTGTCTGGGATCGATGGGTGGCTAACATTCTGCTTTCTCATTAGCCTACCTTCATTAGTATGGAGGCGGGTGACACTCTGTGGGTCTATGATTGCTTCAGTCAGAAGGGAGGAGATAGAATGAATAGATGGTGAATCAACTTTTTTGCTGGTCAGTTGGTCGATAAGATTTTATCCTAGGAGATTCCCTTTCTCTAGGGTCCGAATGTCAGTATTTGGCGATCCTTGTGTATGTCTAGGATAGTGGCTAGGGACTTTTATGATCTCTAAAGGGGGGAGCCAGTCAGTAGATTAGATGGTGCTTGGATCTGGAGGCTTAGAATTTACCCAATTAAGATCAGCTTATTTATCTTAAAAGTCACCTGGAGTCGACTTCTGACTAGAGCTCTGTTGAGGGCCCATGGGATGGATATCTCCGCTGAGTGTCTGTCTTGCAGGTCGAATGAGGAGACACTTGAGCATGTCTTGTTTCTTTACTCAAAGGTAGCTCAAGTGTGGCAGTTGGCAGACTTCCATCCGGTACTGACATGGGGATTGGTCTGCTCATGCTTTTCTAAAATTTTTGTGTCAAAATAGAGAGTTTGAGGATTTGAGATCTACTGGCATCAGAGCTGCTTATTTAGCTCACCATATCTAGCTAGCCTTGAATTTTGGTCTTTTTGAGGTAAGATGACAGCTGGCCAGGACTGTGCTGGAGAGAACTTTATCTCACGCAACTGAGATTGTGGACACTTTGCAATTAAGGTCAATCTTGAGGAATCGGGATACTTGGGACCCCCTTTTCGCTCTTACAGCGCCCCATAAGGTTTATATTACTTAAGAGCTCCCACCTCCGATCTTTCTCAAAGTCAACTTTTATGGCAGTATGACTAGTGGCAATATTGGTATAGGTTTCTTGATTAGATTTGTTTGTTCGGAATTTATGTCCCTAATGCAGAACTTCAAGCTACCTGGGAGGGCATCTCCTTCTCGTGTCTAGTGCTCAAAGCTAATTGACTGGTGGTGGAGGGTGACTCCTCAATGGTGGTCAACTGGATCTAGGGACAAGGGAGGCTACAGCCTCCAATTTGTTGGTCCAAGACATCTATGGTCTATTAACAGGGTGCACCTCTGTAGATATCAGACATGTCTATCGAAAGGCAAATTCTGCTGTCAATTGAGTCCTGAGTTTTGTAGCAAATCATTCTAAAGGAGATAGATGAACTGATGTATCTCTTTTGCTGATCTCATTCTGCAACATTCTTTTTTCTGATTTTTTAGATTGTATCTATACCTGTTGTGTATGAATTCTTTTGACTTACTGAAGAAAAAAACTTGGTGGTCCTACCCCCTATCCAATCCACTAAACTCTAGACTTCTATCTCCAGAAAATCTTCTACTACCTCAGGAGAAAGTGATGCTCCAACAATCTCCATCGGAGCTCCACCAAATCACTGTCAGACAACCCACCCTCTTGGTACTTTCCTTTCTGGAGCTCAAATATTGCTACCTCAACTACCTCTAATCTTCTGAAGATGTCACCAATCTCGATCCGATTCCACCGCCTCAGCCTCAACCTCGTAAGCTCCAATCTCCGAATTATCCAATACCTCACATATTTGATTGTTTGATATAGAAAGAAATATGATCATTCCTGTAATTGAGCTGATAAGGGTGCCATCTCTCCACTCCTGTACTTCTCCATGCCCTTTCAAAATAGTACTATTCGCATTTTCTAATATATTATATTATCTATCAGATTGATTTTACAATTATAATAAAAAATAATTATACTATTAATTATAATTGGGTTATTATAAGGATAATTACTATAGTAATTAAATTAATATAAAATAACTTAATATTATAATAATTAGATATATTGTTTATTATATGAATTATAATAATTAAATTTTATTTCTTATAAATGATTATGATTATTATACATAATATAACACAATAATAATATTTTATATTATGTTAGTATTGTCATTGTATTGTTCTAATAATAATGCTAAATATAATATATTTTACTGCAATTATATTAGTAATGTATTATTATTAGGGCTACAATGTGACTTGTCCCAATCTAATTTAACTCAGTTTGTATTTGAATATCCATGGATTGGATTAGGTTCAAAAAATTATACTTAATCTAAATTTTCGGTCAGGTTTGGACCCTAATTTTCAATCTAACTTGACCTATCTATCATTAGATCTAATTTGGATCAAAAAAGGGGGCTAACCTGATCTAAACATGATCTAGCCTGATCTAAGAATCTATCTCCTCTAAACAACTATATCTCCTCTCACCTATTTTTACTTAATTATATTAGATATTCATATTTTATTACTTATTTTAGTAGATTTTTATCTATAATACATTCATGAATATCTATCTATGTACGCATGGATGCATGCATTAGTGTGTATTAAAGTCATAGTTTGTAAATTTAAAAACAATTGGATGAAATAAAAAAATTTTTGAAAGAAAAATCTAGTTTAAATTGCACTTTTCAATTTTATTTAAATACTACTCATTTTATATTTAATTATTAATTATTATATTTTAGTCGTAAAACAATAAGTAGCTGCTTAACTCAAACTACAAGCCCAACCAAACCCAACTTCGAACATTCCATGTTGGATTTGGGTCATACTTGTTCCCAACCCAATCCATTCCCAGCCTAATATTGTAATAATATTATTATGTTATAATGTTATAATAGTAGTTTAGTATAATAATGATATTTTAATTATAAGGATATGGAGAAAGGAATGGTTGGAGTGTGAAGGGACCCTTTCTAAATGACTTTGTCCATTAGAAGATTCTATTGGCGTAGTATCGAATATTGGCTGCGGTTCCAATTGTAAGTGTTGAGGCTTTGCAGGCTTCCAAATACTTCTTTTAGGCACCTACAACGCTATTGCAGCCAATTGCAACTGCAGCCTACTAATTGTAGTCAAACAATCACATCCTTTCCATTGATTTTTATAGTTAGATTCATCTTTTTTTGGCAAGTAAGAAAGTCATTGCCTATTAAGGATTCAATCTTGATTTAGTTGGTATGATTCCTACAGTCAAATGCAGAAATACCTACTAGCAAATATCTAATACCGACAAGCAAATATGTAGTTCACAAATTAGTGAAATGTTCTAATATGCTAGCATGAGGTTAACTCAATTTATGGCATTGGAAGGTGGCCGTGTAACTCCTATTTTGGTGACGATGCAATTTTTTATTTAAACCCCCGAAAAAGTGCATGGTTTGAGCGTTCATCCAATGTAATGGTACAATGATTCCTTCCATTTTCTCGATTGCAACCAGCTCATGATAGGTAATTCAATGTTAATGTTAATTTCATTCTCTCAATTGCCGTGAGGTATTGGAATTCAAGACATTTAGGACATTGAGTAGACCTGGTTTAACACCCAGTTGTTTATATGAAGAAACACTTTCATATGGACTTCACAAAGCCCTGCTGATTGTTGACAGAAATGCACTCAGCAATCTTTAGCACCTCTGCTGAAACATGTGCTTTACACAGGCGTAAGGCCTGCCCAACCAACAGCACAAACTCTTCACTTGATAATTTGTGGATGTGCTTTCCCCCTTGACAAGCCTGAGTGCCTGCTTGCTGGAGATAGCATAACCATTTCTTGAACCAAAATGTGGCATCTTGTAAATCTTTTTCAGTCATAATGGTGCCGATGAGGAAAATAAACTGAATTTCATATGCCAAACATTTACACATCATTAAAAGAATTTATTTGCACAACTCATTACACAGCTGTGGTCATAAAATTACAAGTCGTTTGTTATATTTCTCCCCTATGATCTAATTTTCTCCATTAGGAAATTTGATGTGCTTTGTTTCACATCCTCCGGTGGCGGGGGTCTGCAACACCTTTTTATTACTCGTCCCTGTGCTGTAATCCTGAAGTAATCTGCACAAAGTAAATATTTATGTGAATAAACTCTAGGCATCAGACATTATGTTGACAAACATCAATATATGTATTTCATGGTTCCTAGAATTTGGACATATACATTGACACCTTTCTTTGGTATTGACTGACAGCCTTAAATATCATGTGTATTACACTTTTACATCGAATTGAAATTGTCTTAATGAATTTTATTTGTGTTATCCTGCTGGGCTTCATCCAGTTCAACCATTGCTTCTGTGCTTGGAAAGATTAGAAGAAGCTCCAAGTCTGATAAGTCATCTTTAGCATTATCAACTCTGACTACTCTTGTTAGCTTGGTGGAATGAAAACAGGTGGTTCAAGAACTGCTCTGGCTCGTTGCCCTCTCTAATTATCTATCAAAACAGCGACAACAAAATCAGGTCGGGTTAGGAAACAGACCATAACAAAAAGAAAATGGATGCAGCAATCATGTGGTAAACAAATATTTGTTTTAAAAAACTACAAAGTAGAGTCAACTGATCAGATGTTCATGGCACAGATAGGTCATAGGTGAAAAAGAAAATTACATTACTGGCTTGGCAACTCAAAAAAATCTCACTACATTAATAACCAGTTCTAGAAAGACCCATTTAAATGTGCTACTAGGATAGGATGAAAAAAGAACTCCCAGATCAGCAACATACATTTTCTGACACTCATAATTGGCATTTCAGTAAGTCTCGATTTTAACGTAATCCTGTCATAAGTACATTTAAATGGCCTTTTGCAGGCCAATATATGATAGAAATGAAACCAACCAGGAAGAAATCCTTTTCTGTTCCCATTCGCACATAAGCCTTAGCATGCTTCTCTACCAGCTATAGCTGGCTGAATGGCTTACAAGACAAGAAAACAGTATTTGCATGTTATCTCTTGCCAACCTTGTCATTTGTTAGTTGTTACTGTGATCTCTATCTACCATCTATACATTCTGATAGATGTATGGTGGCCACATTCTACATGAAAGAGCTTTGACCTATTCTAGTTGTAAAAATGAGAACTTGAGGTATCATTCTCATTATTGGTTTCTGGTACGTGATTGCAATCCACTTAACCTTATTGCTGGAATCTTATGTTATCAGAGCCCATGATACTCCTCAAGACTTGTTAGGAGAACTTTGAAAATTTATCATGAGATATTGGTTGATTATCTCCAATAATGAATGTGGCCTTCGTGTATAGATGTGTGCATCAATATTTTCACTGAAGGACATTGTGAAGACCTTTGGGGACAGATCCATATTTTCAGGCAAAGGCATACTTTTTCCATCATAATTTAATGACCATCAGCAAGCTCAGACTGGCCTACCACCAAACCCAACTCTCCAAACCTTCCTGTGGCATCTTTGACCCTTCAGGCGCCCTGTCAGAAAAAAGTACTTTCATTACCACTACAAAGTTAGACATCATTGCCAAGGTAGCCATGTTAGCATCCAAAAACTTGATTTCTGGCATATTTCTCTCTTCTACTTTCTGACTTTTGAAAAAAAAATTTGCAATTTCTTTTTTTTCTTTTCTTTTTTTTTTTTTTTTTTTTGACATTTGACATTCCTTAGCTTGGCGATCATTTTCCATATATCTTGCCACCATTTGCCAAAGGTGAAATGTTTTTGTTTATATATGTTCATTTTTTGTTCGTTGCATCCTTTAATTTGTATTTTTTTTAATTTTTTACATACATCTTGTGATCTTGATTAGGCTCGACATTAGCTGTTTGTTCTATCCTTGAAAATTTTCTTCCAAATTATTTTCTTATAATTTTGGTCCTCCAACTACTTTGACAATTGTGTTCTTTGGATAAACCACACTTTCGCAGCCGTCTTCAAGCATTTAGATACCTTACATTGCACTTGCAACTAATAAAATCCTCACGATGCCCTCATGACTTCTTGCAAGCTAGGGATGCTCATGTTAGCATTGAGAGCAACTGCCGGGTAGCTTGTCACTGTCGACAGCAACATCATTGGATAAGACATTTGGGATCATCTTAATTGTTCCAATCCAGATCCTGTCTCTTCATTTCTATTGGTGATGACTTCACTTCTGGCCTAAAATCCTGAAATTCTAAGTGAAGCTGTCTCATCAATTTCTTCATTAATATAACATCATTTTTTAAAGCACAACATATCTGTACCTTATCTTCTGGCCCTCACAGTCCTTCACTTTTCATGTCTCCAAAGCCATCTAAAATGAGCCTAAGAGAACTGGCTGGGCATCACGTACCTAGAAATCATTTACTGGAGTGGCTGCTGAGGCATCTATTACCCAGCTTGCCAAGCATATAGCATGTTTGAAAAGTTTCTGTGATGACACAAATAGTTCCAATTCTCCATCATCGAAAATGTCTCCTGCATCGTTGACCTCATATATGTTCAATTCTAGGCAACAAAAGATACAAAACTAGGTTTCTCCAATCTAACTGCATGATCAATGCCCTTGACCTCCTAGATCAATATCATAGGTTGGCCCCATTAAACCATATTTCTAATTGATTCAGATAGAATGTAGTGAAACCCACAGACTTGCAAACTCTTCCAAATGTCCCATATGTTCCTTGTATGAATTTTTATTAGTAAGCCTACTCCTTGTCTCCCTTTTTCTTGTATATGTTTTATGCAATGTGGTCCTCACACGGGCCAAAGGACTAGGACCAATCTAAGAGCAAGGGAGCTTAAATGGTTAGATTATCTCTGTCACCTTCCCATTTTTACTTAAAAGCCTTCAATTTTTAGTTCCAGAGCTTAGTCCATCTGATTTAGAGCACCTTATACTAGCTCATTTATCTACTTCTAGTTTTAGTCTTCAACTTGTACTATGCTTTTGGTTGACCAGTGTTCCTTATCAAACAACACTGATGCTGGTTCCAGGTGCTGAGAGAACTGGTCAATAGTTGATGTTAAATTGACGGGCAGATTTTTAAAGAATGTCAAAAACTATGATATTTGCACATGATTTAATCAGTATGGTTATGGTCAAACTGCTTGACCACATGCTTTTATCTAGTGAAATGAATTTTTCTAATAATTTGGTATTATTCATAATTATTCAAGGACCAAATCCATCATCTTCTATTAGTGATTATACATATTGCATTTATTTCTTTGATGGTTTCTAACATTTTACCTCCATTTACCATTTGGATTACCATTTCAATCATATGCATCAATTGAGATAACATCACATTGTGCACCTATATTGGTCTCTATTTCAAGATCGTTACTTTTGATAGTCCACTTAAATACCCCTCACTCAAGATGTGTGACATTAATAACACACAATACCAATCTTAAACACCAGTTTGCTGACAACATTACAGGTTGTCGAGGAAAAAAATTATCACCTTGAGACTATTTGCATGCAGCTCATTTTTTCGTGCTCATTTAGACCTAGGACCACTCTGTAACCTAAGTCATTGACAGCCATTGATCGCATTTTAATGTACTAAAGCACAAAAGGTCAACTACATTTATTAAGATCTAGAATTTATTTCAGATATGCAATATCTGCGATAATGTGCAAACGAATTAAGATTTTTGATGCAAGAAAAACTGCATTGGACTGAATTCAGAATGTGAAGGCAAATACTCAGGTCTCGAAGTAGAAGAAATGAAGAAAAACAAGAATAGAAAAAAAGAGACCATTTTCTTTTCTTTTATATTCTCCCTTATACTCCTCCACAACTAGGGGTAACAATAGGTCAAGTCAGATTGGGTTTGGTTGTGGTCCCAAGTCAGATTGGGTTTGGTTGTGGTTTGGGACCACAGCCATCTCTCAAAAGGAAATGATTCCTTAGAGAGAGAAAGAATAAAAATGAATTACTACACATATTCCCAACAATTTTGATTAAGAAATTATTGTACTTCCATACATGGTTCCCATAGGATCAGAAGCTACTATTGATTATTGCCGATCTTGGGGCATTTCCAATTAAGAGATCATGTTCTAAAGTGTTGAAAAGAAGAGTAGAAGGCTAGAAGCAAAACATTTTTTTTCTATAAATTGCTCATTCAGTAATATATGGCTTGACAAAGGGCACACATGTCTATGTTCACTATGCACAATCTTTTTTAATTATGCACAATCTCTATAAATTTTCTGATTTTGTTTCTATAAATTTCCCAACACTAGGTATGCCAAACCTTGTTGTACCATACCATGTATCGACTTTATAATAGGATGGTACCAATATAAGGTTTGGTACTGAAACGGCGAACCTTGGATAATACCTTAGAGTTTAGAGATAAACCTTTGAGTAGACTCAAAAGATTAAATCCAAAATTGCTTCATAGATTACTATGAAGCAAGCTAATGGATGCAACATGATATGATGCCAAATATAACAAATCTTATTAAAAAAATGTAGTAATTCTAGAACATAACAATAAAACATAATAGAATATCATAAGCATCCACAAAATCTATTATCTAGTCAACTTCATTATGTTTATGAAGCATGCATATGAATATAACATGGTTTGGTGCACCAATATGACAAATCTAGAAAGAAAAAAACATGATATGAAATATTCTAATGAAACATACATGCCATCATACTATTGTACCCAAGCCTCAGGCAACATCAACATCCACAAGCTCCATCATCTTGTCATGATAAAAATCCATAGGGCATAACATCAATGTTACATATTCTAAGATTAACCATACATCAGGTTCATAATTAAAAGGTTAGCATCCCTTAAATATTTAAAAAAAAAAGACTCACCCTTAAATGTACCTAAGAAGTATATGAAGCCCTATTTTAATTTCTAAAAATATGAGACCCTTAGTAAGTAGCTTGCATGTATCCTAGCCTTATCCTACAATTCCTAAAATCCAATATGTACTGAATACAAAGATAGTGTGCAATTCAAATTATTCGAGGGACATAACTAGTTACATGACTGGAGCTGAAGGCTTGTGCCATGTTTGCTTTAGCTGGCTCAAAAGACTAAATCCAATTGTATTCAAAAGAAAATCACCAACCAAAGCTTGCACGGTTGAGTTAGTAACCACTCCAAGATTTTTTGAGCTTAGAGAATTAAGATCATGAAATGGGCTCAAATAGTTGAGCCCAAGTTCATGAGGGTTCATCAATTTAAGTTCTCCCAGCTAGATCCGATAGATTGAACTCATGGAGAGTTGAAACCAGAGGACTAGTCCCCTTTAGGCTTACTTAAGCTGGACCCAGAGCCTAGGTGATGCAAACCATGTCAAGGATGAGTTCAAGCATCGACAGGATCAGTAAAGTCCAAGTAGGAGAAGGACTGCTGGGCAAAGTCATCATTATATTAGAAGACTTGCAAAGTTGCCAAAATTTATGAAAACATTACCTGATAGCTTGAGATGTAGGTTTCTTTAGGGTTCCCTTATTTTGGTAGGTCAACATGTGTTAGCTGGTGACATGACCAAGTGAAAGTGATGCTCTTTTGTTCCCGCGAAGTGTAGGAATTATTACAAAGCAACACTCTAGTTTCCTTTTATTTTATAAGTAGACTAGAATAGGGTTCTATTTATAACTTTATTTGACTTGTCAAGGAAACTGGCACCTATATAAGAAGTCTTGATTGTACAGCTGAACTATTCTTTCTTGTTAATAACATTATTTTTCCTTTTTTTATCTTGAGAAAGTTGTGGTATTCCGTCTGAAGCCAAGGTTGATTTGTGAGCTAAAGAAGACAGGGTTTTGATTTTAGATTTGGGCTTGTTTTAAGAGGATGACGTTAACATTAGGTGGAATCAAAGTGAGTTCGTCCTTGGCCTGACAGAATTCAACAACAAATAAAAGTGATGACACCTCCAAGAACAACACACTCAATGGTTAATAAGTGACTGAAGATGTGTTCAGCACATCATTCAAGGTGATTCAATGATCAATCCATTAATTGGTCGATGGGTTGAAACAACTTTCTCTTCAGACCAACTTATGTACTTTGGTGATGATGGTGCTTGCAGTCACATGGATCGTGATCGAAATAGCCAATTTCAACCCTACAAAGAAGGGGGTAGTAGCAAGGAGATTGATGAAGTTATTATTCAAAGAGATGCAACATGAACAAGACACCAAGATCGAGACTATCATATGAAGACAAATCTTCCAGCTTTCAAGAGCCAATAAAATATCAAGATTTCCTCAATTGGGTTGCTGAAGTCAAGAGGTTCTCTGATTACATGAAAATTCACAGGTTAAAAAAGATGGAACTATTCACTTACACATTGAAGGTTGGTGCTTCAACATGCTGGGAATGGCTACAAACTGAATTCGATAGGGGCATGGCAGTAGATAATAAAGGTACAGCTTTTATCTGTTAACTATGATCAAATATTATTTCAATAGGATCAAAGTTGTAAACAAGGGATTCACAAGATGAAAGCCTACATGGAGAAGCTTTTTTATCTGGCACCATGTGATGATTTAATTGAAATTAAGTCATAGTGAGTGGCTAAATTTATGGGTAAATTGAGGACTATCATACAGATCAACCTATTGGATAGTTAATGAAGCAATCAAAGCCGCAATTAGAGTAGAGCACCATCAGAGCAATTGAGGAATCAATCAAATGGCAAGAATTTTCTAACATAACCTTCACGTTTAAATGCCAAAAATCCCATAGGTTGCCATTAGTGACCAACCTCTACCACCCACAGATATGGGAAGCAAACTCAGCTTAAAGCAACAAACAGCAAATATAGAGCTATATCCTAAAATCCATATGCCCGCCCATAGCCAGCCATATGCTGAATGTCCCACCACCTGCACACACACACACTCAACCCGCACACCCCCCCCCCCCCCTTTCCAGGCCCCTCAGATGACTGGTGGTCAATATGGAAACCTACCTTGAAAACATGGACACGGCATGAGGAGAATAAATACTTGCCTAATGAGAAAAATCCAAAACAGCGAACTTATTCTAATAATGAGGCCAAATCATTTATGGTGACGAGAAAATTGTCAAACCCTGAGCAACAAGAGAATCTACGTCAATACAATACCTTCTGCACACAGTGTACTGTTAACAAGATTTATGACTTTGTTACAGATGCTGTCGCGAGAATACATGTCATGTATGATGGTAGAGAAATTGTGGTTAAAGACAAGAAGCATCCTGAAGATCAAAAAGGTCAGCGATAACAAGGTAGTTGAGCAATGCCAAATTCCTTTTTTCATTGAAAAATTTTATAAAGATGAGATGGTGTTTGATGCAGCACATGCGTATATCATATATTGCTCAATGGACTCTAGTGAAATTATAAGCATTCTATCCACAAGGGAAAGCATAATATTTGTATTTTCCATAAAGAAGCAAAGAAGATCAACCTTGCTCCACTGGAATGGAAATGCCAACCTATAAAATTCTAAGTGAAGGGGAAATATTTCTTAATTGAACACTAACATGAAAATATTAAAACAAACAAAGCATGGACGAGTGCCAAAGTATAAATTAGATCTTGTGTGTTTACTGAAGCTGCAAGGAACAAGCACAATACTGAAAAAATGGTTGATCTTTCAACAGGAATGATCAAACACTTGAAAATAACCAATCTTTATGAATAGCATGTATAAGAAGAGCACAAACAGCCAATGCCAAACTCGAGGACACGTTTTCTTCAAGTGGAGGGGACTGACGATGAATGTATTATGGGCAAGTTCAAACAACAATAAAATTGACAAAGTTCAACCCATAAGCAAACTGTTGGCAAGTCACCATTAAATTAGAAGTGCTGCAAACATTCTACCATTCATGAAGATACCACCTGATAGCTTGGGACATGGATTTCTTTCAAGTTTCCTTGTTGGTCAGTCAATATGTGTTAGTCAGTGACACAACCATGTGAAAGTGAGCCTCCCTTTATTCCCATAGAAAGTAGGAACCATTACATAGCAGCACTTCAGTTTCCTTTTTATTGTATAACTATACTAGAATATATTTCAGTAGGAGTTCTATAACCTATATGTAAGGAGCCTCTCATGAGTCTGAATGATTCCTTCTTATTAATAAGACCACTTTAATTTTTTCCGCCTTTCAAAAAGAAAGTTGTGTTTTTCCATTGCGAAGCCAAAACAGATCTATAAGTTCAAGAAGAAACTGTTCCTTTTATTGACTTGGGCTTGCTTTGAATAGATGGCATTTATCTTGTTTCTTTGTGCTCCCGTGCTTGTTCTATGTTACCAGGCCAAACCTGAATTAGTTAATTGTCTAGGAGGATTAAATACCCATACTCCTTCCCACCTAGGATTTAGAGATTTGTACCTACATTTATCTATGGCATCCTGGGCCTAGAGGGCTAAATGTAATTTGACAGTACCGGATCAAAAGGAAAGCATCCTTTAAAGTCCAAACCCAACATTACAGTGCCGAAACCTTTAGTAGGAAAACTACTTAGGTCCAAAGACTTCGCAATACTGTAAACTCAAAAAACTGTATTCTAAGCTCAGCTATTTTTTCAGAGAGACTAAGTTGCAACATAACACTTCAACCTAAAAGATTGAGTTCTCAAGCATTGACTTCCATGCACTTGAGTCGCATCTCCAAGTTTGTTTCTAGGAATATTCCCTCTCATGCTTATCCTCCTTTAATTGGACACTGCAGAAGTGCAGAGTAAGCCCCCATTTCGCTATGAAATACTTAGAAAGCTTATTCCAAGTTCCAAGTTCCATATGTGATGATCATTTATTTTAAGCATTCACTTAGTTAATCAAACTTATATATGAGGTTTCCTACTTCTTGGGGAATTTATATTCTCCTTTCATTTAGTTCCAAAGGATTACAATACCTATTTTGTCGTGAGAGACCCCAAGTTCTCTAGTTTCATTTCATGAATTTATTATGTGTTTACATATATGGTTGTTTCTAAAAATTTGAGAAGTCCTCTTTAATGTAGCTCTATGAAAACTCAAGATCCTGTGTTAATTCGGCTCCATGAGACTAAGCCCCTCCCAAAGACACAAAGGCCATTTTTGTTAAGAGCTCAAAGATTTCTATATTATGTTTCATTACTTCAAGAAAAGGGTGACACTTTTTCTGAGGTCTCTAAGCCCCAATTTAGCAAGGAAAGCAAGGTTTGGCTGGGGACCCCTTAAATGGGGTAATAATCCACAAAATAAACAAGATCAGATGAACCATCAATCCAGACCTGTGGTGTGCTAGGCACAATGTTCCACACGCCTATCATAGAAGAAAGAGTGAGAGAAAAGAATAAAGAAAAGAGAAAGATAGGCATCCCTTATGTATCTGAGAGCAAGGGAGCTAAGAAAAAAAAAGAAAGAAAAGCATTAAGTGTAAGTACACCTTGAAAGACATAATAGCTTGATTGCACACATGCGAAGGCATCTCCTCAAAAAATAGAAAGGAAAGATTTTCTGTAGCTTAATTAGAGTGATTTGATAGGACTATTTGGGTCAAATGCAAGGATCACCATCTTGATACCAGATCCCATACTAGTGCCAATCTGTTACCATGTCAGTATGGGTCGATGTACCAAGTGTCGATATGCCCTCATACCGTGTACTGGTACCGAACTGATATGATACACCCCATACCATCCGCTTCAATATGGTATAGCAAACTTGGGTCAAATGGATTGAAAAGGCCTAAGAACACAAGGCTTGGTCTTGTCATTTCCTCTCAAAGTGAAAGAGAACACCTTTTATTGTGCAAGAGACTAATGGGTCAACCTTAGCTTTAAAAAAGGCAGCAAAACAATCATTTTCTCTGGATAGCCTTCGCAAAAAAGCCTTTTCAAAAAAAAAATTCCTTGAAAAGTAAATGACCATAGAACTTGATCATTGGAATGACGCACATAAAACAGTCACCTTGAGATGGGTGGAAACACTTTTCCCTAATGGGGGGTCAATTTATACCTGACCATTGCATTGAGTGTAGATGAGTATCATTGTTGTTTAGAAATCCCCTTAAAAATTAGATCTGGGAATAATCTTGATTGAATGGCCAGATCTGGATACGCCATTGTTAGATGGATGAAAGCCCTGTTTGAGGGTAAAACAGCTAGTCCCCACGATTCAAACATCGTGGATGAAAGATCTATCTAGAATAAGGGTCAATGTTATTTCAACCCTTAGATTAGGTGCAAATGAGCACAGCTATAAGATGAAAGTTCGATTCAATCCAAACAACAAAATCAGGTTTGGACTGTATTCTATTGTTGAACGGGCAGAAGCCCCTTTGAGAATGAGGGTGGGCTCAATTCTGACCATCATATTAACGCATATATGTACCATGATTACATAGATGAAAGCCCTTCATAAGGATAAATTAAAATTCAATTAGGTTGGGAAGGAATGAACCTCGATATGAGATGGACAAAAGCCCTCTATAAGGGCCATGATTAGTTTCAAGCAACGATTGAATAGTGGAAGTCTCCTTTAAGACTGAAGGGCACTTTGACCATTTGTTAAGATAAATAGTCTTTACAACCATGGGTTGGCAAAACCCCCTTTCTAAGGGCAATTGGTAGATATTTTGTCAACTTGTTAGAATAGAAAGGGCTTCAAAGTCATGTATCAAGCTAGAGAAGATGTATAAATTTAATCATGGACATTCATCCAGATAAGGCTGCAAACAAGCAGAGATTAAGCAAGCTAGGCCATGTTTAAGCTTGGCTTCTTTTGACATCAAACTAAACATAAGCTCGTTTAAGTTAATTTCAAGTCAAACATGATTTGTCTTCAAAACAACTCATCTAAAGGACTTGTTAAAGCTTGAGATCCATCAAGGAATTCCTTCGAGCAAATTTCCATTATTATATATGCATGCACTAGTTGGAATTTTCATTAGCAATTAAAAATTACAGGTATCGGCAGCAAAGGGTACTTCAATTCGTTTTGAAAGATATAGGAGGGTAAGACCTAAGATAACATTGAAAGAACTACAAAACTATATGGAATAGCCTGAAATAACAGTAGAAGTAGCCTAAACAAAAATATGTGGTGAATGAGTATTTACATAAAGCTGTTTGAAATAGTTTCAGGAAAGGTTCCATAATTATGGTTGTTATGGTTAGCCATTGGTCAAGAGGCATAATTCTTTATATAAAATATGTTACTATGCAATAAATAAATTAAAAAAATCAAAGTTTTATTCTAATTAGTAACTGAAGCAATACATGAAATATACTAGTGATCATATGTCAAGTTTATTTGAACCAACCGATGAATAAGCTTGGCAACTTTCATTGTCAGCTTGTTTTCTGAGAGCAAGTCCTTTTCAAGATGAACAAAGAGCAGAACACAACGCACTCACTAATGGCTTGCTCATTTGATTAGCCCTACATCAGGATAATAATGGCTTTAGGGTCAACAAAAGCACTAAACCATAATTATCCACTTTCTAAAGGATTAGGTTGAAAATGCATGATAACATCGTGCAATATGACTTAAATGGTCTTTAATTCCTCCCTTAAACACCTCATATGATCAACCAACAGAACATCAAATATGGTAAACATGACCATTTTAAAGAAGGATCAAATATTCAAACACTAAATTGACATTATTATTGAATGGGTGATATGACTAGACACATCTTATTTCACAAGTCAAACTAATTCTAGTAAAATAATGCAATTACAAGGCTAACCCACTCCAGATAGTCCAAACCCTAGAAGAGTGAAAGAAAGGGGACTCTACCCTTGATGCTGCACAAGGTAGCAAAGGCAATTATACATGCTGGGTTCCATATAAGTTAAGAAGCTCATCCCTGTTGAATTTTAATCAAATAGAGGCTTCTCATCATTTAAACATCTGCTCTTGATAGCGAGAGTTTAACCTATGAACCCTTGTCCAAACAGTTCAGATCAATAAAAAAAAAAGGAGAACAATATATAGTAGTGAGCTTACAAATATGAGTTATATTAGTTGCTAAAGTACAGTTGAAGGTACCTACTTTCTATCCCTTTGTAAGTTACTGTATGGTACTGGTCAGTTGGAATAGGTACAGAAAATATGCATCGTAGTCCCTTTACTTCGTTTCCTGATTTTACCCAAAAGGCTGAGATAGGTACTATATAAATTTTTTAACAGTTGCAGTCATCCAGATCATATGGCAACAAGGATCTAAGCTTAGACTGCATAAGTACATCACTCCTCTAGTTCCAACAAAATGGGTTGAGACATCAAAAGATCGGATATTGTCATAGGTATTCAGTAGAATCTGTCCTCAATTGTAAGGCCAAACCATGTAGAATTGTTGATATAAAGACATAATAACACCATTTGCCAATCAAATAACATGAAAATATTTTTGTTTTTCTTTGAATTTATGCAATATATATCAACAGCAAACATAACAGTAATTATTGAAAGGCAAGCATTACTCAGCATGTCAGTTCAACCAGTTAGTTTGTGCTGTCTGTAATGAAAATAGAAGTGCAGGTATATAAATCATTGCTTTCAAGAATTTATTAAATACCTGTACAGGAATATTGGCCGGAAGCCCCATATGATGAAAGAACTCGGCACCAATCCTGTCCAAATATGTATGTCTATCATCTACGTCTCCTTCACTCATCTCACTCCCACTTCCATAGCTCATCTGCTGACTCTCTCTTCCTAGCCAGACATACATAGTATTCATCTTTGTCTTTCTTCTACCTGATTTAGACTCTGGTGCTAACAAAACAAAAACTGATTCAGAGTCGAGGACCCCGGGATGAATTATTTCCACTTTTTCCATATCAGGCCACCTGAAAAGAACTGCATGAGTTAACCAAGCATGACCTTCAGTGCTAACACTCTCTTCCTCAGCATCCATCCGGTCTGGAGATGAATCCAATGAAAGCCTTTGCTCTATATCCATGGTTCCTCGGTCTTCTTCCAATTCTGAAATGAAGGGAGGAGACAAGCACCAATCCCTTACTATATCACTTGGGGAGATCTTCGCCTTCTTTTCATCAGCCTCCGGTGACAGGACAAGAGAAGGAGCCCTGGTTCCTCTACGCTCAGCTAGAGATCGAGGAGCGCTAGAAGAAACAGAAAAGGACGCATCTTTTTCCCTCCCCATTGTCTTCTGCAAAGGTGGTGACCTAGAATCAAAATATACCAGTGGTGTCCCCAATAAATCCAATCTCGGCGGCGACGAATTGTACCAATCGGAAGAAGATGACGATGCCGGAGAAAATGAGAACATAGTAGAAGCAGAGTCAGCCGACGAAGACGATGGAGTGGTGCTTGACTCTACCGAGAAGGAGCCTGGTGACCGAACCTGATCTCCCGTCACCGATTGCTCATCACTAGATCCTTCAACCTCTGCTGCCGCCGCTGCTGTCACAAGTTCCTTAATCCCACCTTTCAAGAACTTGTGCCTCAGCCGGCTCCACCCGCTCTCCCTCGCCGGAAGCCGGGTCTCGGCCTCCGTCCCAGGCATCGGGAACGGCGGCACCACGCCACCCTTGAGCGCCCGCCGGAAGATCTCGAAATCAAGATCATAGAGCTCGACCCTCCTCTTCCCGACCTCCCCGACATCAAGATCCGTTGCTTCGGGGCTCGAAGAATTTGGGTCACGGAGGGCGGCCCAGAAGTCGGGCGGCTCGGAGCCCTCCGGGACGGTGACGATCGGCCCCTGGGCCCGCTCGTAGCGGACGACCTGGAGCGCCGCCCCGCCAGCGCTGGCGGCCATGGTTGGCTCGCAATCGCGGCCGACCCACACGTAGATCGCCGTCTGGACGTGGACAAGAAACGCCCCCCGGGAGTCGAGGAATCGGGGAAGCGGGTCCGCGACGGCTTTTGGGACGAGGTGGAGAGGGTCGTAGGGAGAATGGGGGGCCATCCGGTAGGCCCGGAGGGCAGACCCGGGACTAGGCGGCAGCGCGTGGACGCGGCTCTGACACTGAAGGAGTTGCGCGGCGAAGCCGAGATTGGGGTCAGTGACCGCCCGGGCGGCTCGGACGCGGCGGAGGGCGTCGTCGAAGGAGATGGCGTGACGCCACATGAGGTAGGCGATGACGAGCGCCGCGGAGCGGGAGGCGCCCCGGCGGCAGTGGACGAGGACGCGGCCGTCGGGGCAGTGGAGCCGGACGTCCTCCAAGTAGTCGAAGGCGTCGTAGAGGACGCTGGTGATGTCCTCCGCTGGGGAGTCGTGGAGCCACAGCGTCTTGTAGACCAGCTCCCCCCGGAAGTACTCCGGGGACGCCGACCCCACGCAGTTGAGCACGTGCGTGATCCCGTGCAGCCGGAGCACGTCCCGGTCCCGCGCCGCCACGTCGCTCCCCAGGTAGACGTGCTCCGCCACCCGGGAGCACTCCCTCGCCGCCGCCGACGGCGACGACCCGGCGGCCGACGGCGTTGCCGGAGGGCAATTCCGGTGAAGCGGCCACTCGCCGGAGTCATCAGATCCGGGGCGGGGCCACTCGTTCAGGACCGGCCGGCGGGCGACGGAGAGAGGCTGGAGAGGGGGGAGGGAGAGCCGGCCGGGTTTCGCCGGCGGGCGGGCCGGGTTCGGGTGTGGGTTTGGCTGGGAGGTGGGGGAGGAACGGGCGGTCCAGGAGGCGGAGCGCCAGAGGGACCTCCGGGGGGTGGGAGCATCCTCGCTGTCCATGCTATCTCACTGCCGTCGCGATTGGGTCGGGCAGCCGTCCATTAATATAGCCAAGGCTTCTTCGTCGGTTCGTTGTTTCACCTAAAGCCCGTGACCGATGGCTGGAAGTAATCTCGGAGGGGCCGGAGAGAAGAACGGGGACCGGGGGGAAGCGACGACCGAGTAAACGAGAGCGGATTTGAAAAAGAAATAGATTGGGGGATGGATTCAAAAGGATGGAAGGGTACGGCGCCGCTGTGGGGGTTGGCTTGGAATGGCGACTCTTTGACTGGGTTATGGTTTGGTCAACGACACGTCAGCGTGCAGTGGGCCCACGCGTCTACTTCGTATTCGTTGGCGTGGGGACATGGTGGGAGTGGTTTGCAGGTTCATGCGATGCATGGGAGGAGGGCAGAGAGAGAATGAAGAGCGGCACGTGGTGTGAAGAAAAGGTAAAGGATGGTGGGCAAGGTGTGAGTTTATTAATATGGTGTACCGCGACGCACGTAGAAGTGGAACCATGTGCTTGTGGATCTTTTTTTTTTATTATATAAATATCAAAAAAAGGAATTATGTGATAAGAAATTAATATTTTTTATAAGTATCGAAAGGTCAAATCGAAGTGCGTTCATGTTTGTTTAATAGTTTGTTAGAACCACTAACTAGAAATGAACTTGGTTAGCTTAATTAAAACATGATTAAAGAGGATTTCTTATTTTTCCACTCCCTTCCATTGTTTAGGTAACAATACAAACAGTGGCGGGCCACCTTCCTTTGTGTTAAGTATTGATACGAAGCTTATCAATATTAGCCATTGCACATGCGACTAAACTGCTATGGAAGCGTTGAATTGAAACGTTTATCAGATAATTAGGTTATATTTGGCATTAGTTTCACATTTTTTAAAAAAAAATAGAAATAAAAATCTATTTTCCTTCTTCTTATATTTTTAAAAATATATACTATGTTTGGTATAACGCAAATTTTTCATCTCCATCTCCTTCTCCAACTCTATCTTCTCCTCCATCTAGATCCCCTGTCGCTTCTTCACCACCTGTCGTTGCCACCTCCTCCTCCATCGCCTCTCTCCACCTCTTCTTTCTCTGCATCCATCTTCTCCTCCTCCTACCCCCCATTCGAGAAAAGTAGATAGAGAAAGGAGAGAGGTAGAAAAGAGGATTTGCTGTAGGCCAAATATGCACCAAAAATCAGTGCGAAGTATTAGAGAGCCAAGGCAAAGGTGGAGGTGGGATGAGTTCACAGTGGGAAGGAGGAGCCAGGAGGTATTAAACTATTTCTTTAAAAAAAAGATAAATTACAAGAATATATTCTTAACTTTAGCTTAATTTTACTTGTACTCATTTGACTTTAAAAAATATCAAATTAATTTTTAAAATTTTTAAAATATTTCAATATAGTCTAATTGTTCACTTACCAACAAACAATGTTGGCTTTCTATTTCAATAGACGAAAATATTCTTTGCTCATACTGGATGGATCACCGTCAAAGAAAAGATGAAATGAAGGGAGTTATCATGAAGGGAGAAGGAGGGATCGTAGATATCGGCATGGAGGGGGAGGACGGCATTAAAGGCCTCATTGACAAGATTGGATAAGGAGGAAGAGGATGCGAAGAAAGAGTTAGAAGAAAAGGGAGGGGGAGAGAGGGAGAGCACTCATGGATGGGCTTAAAGGAGGAAGATGAGAAAGAAAAATGGTGAGGATGAAAGAGAAGAGGAGAAAAAGAGGCTACCGTCAAGAAAGGACAAAGATGGAGAGAGCTACTATGGAGGAACCATGAGCAAGTAGGACTAAAAGTAGACCAGACCGGGCCACACCCTCACCCAAGCCCAACCCAAATCTTTTATGGGGGCTTCGGGTCGGGCTTAGGTCCAAAAGTTTTTGAAAAACTAAACCTCGAGCCCAACTTGAGCCTGGCCTGCACCTAATTGGGCCAACCCAATCAGATTGCCGTCTCTTAAAAAATTAAAAAAAAAAAAACTAAGCCCTAACTCGTTCCGACCACGATGAAGGTGATGATGATGATTGGGTCTCCGATGATAATAATGATCTCTTGGAGCTTGAGCTTGGTTTGGTCGGCGCCAGTGATGTTGGCGATGGTGACATCGAGATCTTTTAGAACTTTGATCTGGAGCGACCGAAATCGATGGGGTCACCTCCAGGGCACCTTGGGCATGGTAGAAATGGAAGAAGAGGCCAACAAAGGTGAGGAAAGGGAAAAGGAGGTTGTTGATGAAGGCGAAGAGGCCGTTACCACTATCACCCTCAGAGATGGAGATGGAGATGCCATTTATGATGAAGATGTCAATGAGATTAGGGTCATTGGAAATGATGATAATAGCATGGTGGCCATCAACGATGATGAGCTAGAAGACACCATGGTTCTTGCTGAAGCGGATGCACGCTACCTTGCCTTCTTGACAAGAGCCCTTGGGGAGGTCCAGGGATGGCTAGGGCTTGAATCAATAGAGACTAGGAGAAGGCATGCACCAGGTCCAAGGGAACCAAGGCAAATTCTGAAGCATATGCATGATGGATAGTGCGCAACTGCAAATTGATGAAACACAAAAGATAGCGTGGCGTGTTATCTACCATGAGATTTGATGCGGTTCAATTATACCTGGTGCATGCAATGCAAAAGCCTGGGAGAGGGAACTTGACTAGGCTCTTGCGGGCTGAATTTTAGGCTCGGGCCTAAGCTAAGCCACAAATATATCCAAGCTCGGCTTGAAAAACAAATGAGCTCTATAAATAAATTCAAGTCCGTCCTGAACTATTTTGGATCTAGTCCAATGAAAAACTTGGGTTAAACTAGCTTGATTAGCCAAAAAAAAACAAAAAAGAATGGCTCACACACCTCACACGTCAGGGGAGGAGGCAAAAAAAAAAAAAAGGATGCGGCCTTCCTTCTTTGAGTCTGATAGAAAGAGGACTCTTCTTAGAATTCAATAAGGGAATGGCTCCTAGATCACCCGATTTTCCTTGTAAAAATCCCGATTTTGCCTATAAAAGAGTCCTCTAACTCCTCCTCTAGTATTTAGGCTTGGGATCTCTTCATTGAGATGGAGTTTTTATTCTTTTGTCGGAAGAGTTTACTGTGATTTCGGCATAAGAGCTCATCGGCGCGAAGGTAAGTGTTGCTAAACGTTCCTCCTATCTCTTTTCGGTCTTTAAGCCATCACTACCACTCAGGTTTAGTCAGACGAGCCATCGGATTCATCGTGAATAGCATCTCCTCTGTTTTCTCTCAATTTTCCTTGATTTCCCTCGCTGTTGGCCACCGCCAGTCACCGGACCAAGCCGGCTGTTGCCGCCGTGGCTCCCTCGGCCACCATGGGTGTTACCGGTTGGGAAGAGAGCCTTCCTTGCATCAAGAACAAGGGGAAGAAGAGTTCTCCTATTCTGTTAAAGAAATGAAGAAGAAGAAAAAAAAAGAAAAAAATGGAAGAAGGGAAAAAAAAAAAAGAAAAAAAAAAGAAAAGGAGAGAGAGAATCTCTCTCTTCCCTCTCCCTCCCTTCTCGCTTAGCTTGAATCTCCACTATTTTCTCTCTCCAAAAAATTTAACTTTATCTTAATTTTTTACTGAAATATGATTATTTTTTAAAAAAATTATCAAAATAATATTTTTTAAAAAATATTTATCAAAATACTATCGAAAAAAAAATCGTCCTATAATAGGATGACTTTAGATGCCAACTCACCACTTTTGACATCATGTAGAAAGATGAGTGAGAAAAGAGAGTCGTCTTACCAAAGGACGACTCATAGAGTGGCCTTATAGAAGAGCGACTATATGAGTCGCCCTTTCATAGAACAACTTATAGAGCTACCTTACTGAAGGGCGACTCATAGAGTCCCCTATATAATGCCCTCCCTCCCTCCCCTCCTCTCTCTATGACTTAGGGAAAAAAAAAAACAAAACCAACTGATTCTCGATCCCCCCTCCTCCCGCGCGATCCCTGCCTCTCCCACTAGGTCCCCGACGCAGACACCCCCCCGCTCCCTCTCGATCCCTGGCACAGACGCCCTCTACTCTCTCTCAACGCTAGAACCCTCCTTCTCCCTCTCGATCTCCGGCACAGACAAACCCCCCTCCCTGTCGGTCCCTGACGGCCCTCCCTTCTCTCGACGCAAGAACCCCCCTCTCCCTCTCAGTCACCGACGCCCGTCCCTCCTCTCAGCCCATCCCCCTCCTCCTCAATGTACCGTCGACCCTCCTCCTCTCGGCGGTCCGCAGTGTGAGAACCCCCCTCCCTTTCCCACTTGGTCCCCGATGTCTTTCCCTCCTTCTCTTGGCCCACCACCCTCCTCCTCCCCAGCATACCACCGCCGACAGTCCTCGGTGCGCCGCCCCATCCCCATCCAGAGAGGCAAACGAAGGTATTTTTTTTATTTTTATGATTTAATTTTTTTATTTGAATTATAAATTTATTTTTATAATATTTATTTATATTTTTATATTTTTATGTTTATAAATTTATGTTTATAAATATAAATTTATGTTTATTATATTTTTATGTTTATAAACATAAATATATATTTATATTTTTATGTTTATAAATTTATATTTTTATGTTTACAAATTTATGTTTATATTTTTATAAATTTATGTTTATATTTTTATATTTTTTACTCAATGGTCATTTTTTTAAAATTTTATATTACATGGAACCATAGACCCATCTTTTGATTAATATACATATTTTAAAATATTTATATAATTATATTTTTTTATACGGATAGAAGAATTATATATATTGATCAATTGATTGTCCAGTTTGGACTGTTTGAGAATTATAATTAAATCTATAAATAATTATGGTAATCAACTGATACGCAATAGGGATCGAAAGAAATTTAAGACAATATTTTCTTTTAGTTCTCCACACACATTTTCAATCGTGTGGGGAGAACTAAGGAAAAATACTGTCAAAATTTTTTTTGACCCCTATTACGCATCGATTGATTATCATAATGACCTATAGAATTAATATAATTTCTGAATGGGATAGGACCTAACTTTACCTATTAAATGATGATAGAATGTATTTATTATATAAGTCATTTTAAATATTAAGTACTTCCTCCTAGTGACATCTGTTTATATATTCATGCAGTTACTTCTCACAATAATTTCTAACAAAATGGATCTAAGTTTTATCATTGTTATCTTCCATTAGGATGGGAGGAGCAGTCAGAATGCTAACGGTGCATATTATGATGGTGGAAGGATTCTGATAACCATGATGGACCGTAATGCAACATACCTAGAACTTGTGCGAGTCTACTATACTGTCACCAGATGGAACCTCAATCAATATGGAGTTTTCTTACTATGTAGATTTTCGATGCATACTGTTGGACAGTATTTGGCTGTACCTATTGAAAATGATCAGAACACGAACACCATCTTGAGCATTCCATCAGAGAAAATTTTTCGAATGGTTGAAATTTTTATTGAGCCAGCAGTGGTAGGAGTTTTGAGTGATGGCGAACAATATGTTAGTATGTCTCAGGCTATATTTGTCCCACTTACGCAGTCGAAGATGGGTGGTTCTCTACCTGATGCAGCTCCAATGATCGATAAAGCTGGATATGAGTACAGAGGCACCCCTGTATGTACCATTGGTGGACCAGCAACATCCGTGACTGATAGTTCTCAGTACATGATAGGTATAGAGTCTGCATATCAATATCCATATAACACCATATTTGATGATACGAACGTCGGTCCTAGTTATGTGGCAGCTACTGTGAAGCACGTGGAGCATGAATCTTACGATCCTGTATCACTTAATCAGCCACATACAACACATACCGAACTTGGAGGATTGGGAACTGTAATGGCTGATACAACTTTATTTGAAAATGAAGCCGCTGTTAGTTATGATCCTAATCCTACTTATGCGAAGGTGAGGATGATGATGCAGAGTCTGATGGCAGTGATAGTGGAGAATCTAATGTAGAAGAGGATGTCCCACCATATGAGGTACCCCTTGCTCTTGAATTCGGACTAGTTGATACATCCGACGATGATGAGGCCGCATCCCATGGAGCATTGCCAAAATATCCATTCTTTGGTAGGAATGAAGAGTTAAGAAAAGGAATGGTATTTGGGTTGAAAGAATAAGTTCAACGTATCATAAAACAATATGCTATTCACACCTACCATACTTACAAAGTCATCGAGTCAGATAGAGTTAAATAGAGCATCGTGTGTAAACAGTCTGATACTTGTAGTTGGCATCTTCGTGCATTCTTTCGGATCAAGATGCAACGATAGAAGATTACGGTATATAAAGGGCCACACACATGCTTGAATATAAATGTGATACGAGATCATTCACAGCTTGATGCACACATGATTGCCGATATGATTAGAGGATTAGTTAGGGCAGAGATATTCATATCCATATCAGCCTGTCAGGCTTATGTACGTGATGTATAGCAGTGCGAGGCATCTTATAGAAAGACGTGGATAGCTAAACAACTTGTTATGGATGAGCTGTTTAGAGATTGGATAGAATCCTATAATACATTGGGTCCTTAGCTAACTGCAGTTCATCGTGCCAAAAAGGGGACCGTCGTAGATTTTGCAAAATTTTTTGCAACAGAGGCAAACACAGAGGTGTTCCACCAAATTTTTTGGGCATTTAGTCCATACATTCAGGGCTTCCAGTTCTACCGTCCACTGATTAGTATTGATGCAACGCATCTATACGGTCGATATAAGGATACTCTCATGATAGCTGTGGAAAGAAATAGAAATGAAAGTATCTATCCTCTAGTATTTGCTATTTATGAAGGTGAGAACCATAGTAGTTGGTCATGATTTTTATGGCATTTGCGCTATTATGTGGCACATGATCGTATGAAAATTGGCATAATTTCAAATCAGTATAAAAAAATATTAGCTGCTGTTTCAGATGAATCTGTTGGATGGACAGCACCATATGGATATCATAGATTATGTCTTAGACATATTGAGGCTAATCTAAACGATTGATTCTATGATGCTATATTTTTGACTTATTTCCATCAAACTATAAAATAAATCAATCCTGATAGTTTGATCGAAGCATACAACACATTAAGAGAACATGGTCCAATTACTTTCAATATCTGAAAATATATCCACTTGATGATCTGATGGGCATGGATGCATGATATAAATGGATGTAGGTATGGAATAATAAATACCAATCTATCTAAAAGCTTCAATAAGGTGCTGAATGAGGCTCGCTCATTGTCCATTATCGCTCTTGTTCGTCTTTCCTTCGAATGTTTGTCGAAGTAGTTCAATGTTAGATGTGCAATTGTAGCATGAAGAAGAGAGGCCAGCAAGATATTCACAGATAAGATTAGATGAAAGTTAAATGGACAGCAGTTGAAGTCTAGGGAGCATTGTGTAGTTAAGTACAATAACCAATCAGGTTTGTATGAGATTTTGTTGAAACGAAGGCATTATAGTCCCGATGAACCTGATTATACACAGACAATCGATTTAGGGACAGGCACATACATATGTAGGAAGTAGCAATTACTGCATTATCCATGCTCCCACTTGTTTGCTGTTTGTGCCAACAAGAACTTGGACTGGAAGTAGTCGTTGATGACTATTATACTATTACACATTATGAGCAGTCATATGCACCTACCTTCCATCCTCCAGAGAGTCCACATTATTGGCCTGAGTGGAATGCACCGAGACTCATATCGCATCCATCCACAAGAAGATAAGGAAAGGAGCACCCACAGTCAAGGAGGATTCAAAATGATATGGATGTAATGGAGTGTCAAAATATTGTACGGTGTGGATTGTGCAAGGAGATAGGGCATAATCAACGTAGATGTCCCCAACAGCACTAATTTATCCCTATTTTTTATATGGACTATCTTTATGTAATGCTTGTGTTCTTTTTAAATTATTTTGATTATGTAATCATGTCATGTAAATGCTTGAAAAAAATATATAAAATGATCATATTGTTAATATTGGCTATTTATTGTCTTTGATATTTCTTATCATTTTTTATGTTTCTTACTATCTTTGTCGTACACTTGTCTTTATATTTTACACCTCAGACATGGCTGGTTCAGACTTCGATGTGTATTCGAGGCCGATTAATCCTACCGTGCTCTATCTCCAGACTCAACACCATAGTGACAGTATATATTCTGAGGAGGAAATGGGGCCCTTACACTGTAGACATAGAGGCTTCACCATGATGTGTGCTTGGCGGCCACATCAGAGGATTGTAGAGTATCTTCATGTGGCTGATTTTTATGGAGTTTTTAGAGTTTGTAACATACAGTTTGATTGGACCCTCATTACAGTCATGGTAGAGCGATGATATCAGGAGACTTACACTTTCCACCTCTGCATCGAAGAGGTGACGATCACATTGTAGGACGTTGCTGTTCTCCTTGCATTATGAGTGTATGGGCCTGCCATCATCGATGCTATGCAGATCATTTGGTCGGACCTTTGTGAGGAGTTGTTTAGGATTAGACCGCCAGAGATGATATTGTCAAGATCTTCATTGAGATTTCACTAGCTTCATGATACATTCTACCATTTATCGGATGATGCAAATGATGAGACCATGTGGAGGCATGTACGAGCATTTATTCTTTATCTTATCGATGGCCATCTGTTCATCAATAAGTTCGATTCTCACGTGCAGTTATTGTACTTACCCTTACTATGTGATCTCGATGCATATGGACAGTGGAGTTGGGGCAGCACTACCTTAACCTTCTTGTATTGCGAGTTCTGTAGGGCCATCAGACCAGATGCACGTGAGATAGTAAGGCCATTGGTATTGCTTCAGCTTTTGGGTCTAGGACCATTTACATGTCGGATGACCAGATCAGGTGCTTCTTAGGGTAGGAGCCTACCAGCAAGCAACAGAAGGTGATGTAGCAGGACATGTCCCGTTAGATGTGGATGATGCTGATTTTGAGGGTCTATTTAGTGGCGTACAGCATGATTAGACTGATCCACTAGGATGCAGGTATGTAACTAGTAGCACTGATTTTATATGATAAATGACTGTATATTTTTACATAATAATATAGTGATTTTTTTTGGACAGGTGGAGGACTCGTCTGACTGGTGCTAGCAATCTGATGCCACACACATTCATATACTATAGGGATCAGCTAGATCAGCAACATGACGATCAGATGCTGTGGGTGCCTTACATACTAGAGATATTGGCCACATTGCCTGAGGTATGCTGATCAGATCAGTATGTATGGAGGACACATGCACCTTTCATTTGCTTCGACATTATGGAGATCTATTGTCCGGAGTGCATGATACGATAGTTTGGCATACATCAGGATGTCCCCTCACTAAGCGACACTCGTGACGCTCTCCACCATTTGGATCGACAAGGGCAGCATCGCCACAATTGGGTTTGAGAGCATCGGGAGCATATTGATGCATGGGAGCGGCAAGAGGATTTGATTGTGGCTGGTCCACCTATGCTTCTCATTATAGATTATTATGATCTATATCTGCAGTAGTACAGGAGCATCACTAGGTGATTCATCTCGCCATTGATGAGTGAGCGGTCCGAGATAAGGTTCCATCCTTCGGGCAGCGTGATGGACATTATCGTAAGTATATTTTACTTTTGTCTCATTTTATTATATTGTTATTAGTATACTTATGAATAATATTTATTTTTTTTCATACTGATAGTTTCAGAGGATCATGTTACTATATCATATGGTAAGAAGCGATTTTCATTCGATCACTGTTGGTGCAAAGATCAAGCACTTGCCGATATTATGGATGGCCTTATCGATACTATACGAGTTGTCTCAAAGAATAGACGACTTTAGACTGTACCATCGATGGATGATCCGAGTACCTTTTTATATGCCCAACACATCTCAGACCCTAGCTTCTCGAACTTCTACCTCCCCATAGATGATATGTCTCTATCACAGAGGATGAGCGAGCCCCCACCCTTCTCCCCATCAATTAATACTGTGCCTGAGCCATTACGCCAGCGGCCAAAGATGATATGCATTTATGAGAGATGGATGCACAGGAGGCCCCAATATCTTAATATATATGCCTCTCGATAGTTCTGATACTTATATATTCTTTTTGCTAAAAAAATTTTGTAGTCAACTATTGGGTTACATTATTTTAAAATTAATGTTATAAACTTTTTTCATCTGAAAGCACATATTACAATTTATGTTAGTTGCACAAAAAATTAATATTGATTTTGATACAAGTTATATGGTTGGAGTTTGAGATTGTCCAATATTTTTAATATATTATAATAATATAATAATATATAATAATATAATAATATAATATATTATATCATATTATTATATATAATTATATTATATAATATATATTATATTATATTATATTAATATAAAATATTAATATAATATAATACTATAATATCATATCTATTATATTATAATAATGTATAATAGTAAAATAATATCATATATTAATATTTTATAATATAATATGATAAATAATAATATAATAATATAATATATTATATTATAATAAATTAGATAATATATAATAATAAAATCTATTATATTACAAATTGATATAATACTATAATAATATAATAATAGTGTATAATATATTATAATATATTATATATTAATATTTATAATATATTATAATATATAATAATATAATATTATATTATATAATATTATAATAATATAATAAATAATATAATATATTAATATTTTATAATATAATATTATAATAATAATATTATAATATAATATATGATAATATATTATAATTATATAATATAGAATAATAAAATATAATAATCATATAATATAATATATTAATATAATATAATAAATATATTTTTATATTATATTATCATCTATTATAATATAAGATAATATATAAAGTCATCCTATCGTAGGGCAACTTTAAAAGTCATCCTACCGTAGGGTGACTTATAAAGTCATCATACTGTAGGGCATCTCATAAAGTTGCCCTATCAAAGAGCGACTCATTCTGTGGTCACCTGTCCTCTAGCTGATCGATCAGGATGGTGAGTTGGCATAGAAAGTTACCCTATCATAGGGTAATTTTTTTTCGAATAGCAGTTTGGTAAATAATTTGGAAGGAGCATTATTTTGATAATTTTTTTTAAAAATAACTGTATTTTGATAAAAAATCCCTTTATCTTCCTACTTTATCTCTCTATAGATTTTCTCTCTCTATAAATTTTCTCATTTCTCTCTCTTTATAGATTTTTATTTGTACAATTGATCTAATAAAAGATTTCTTTTAATGATTCTAATATAATCCCAACAAAGAGAGTCTTGATCTACACTGGATAGCATGCTAGCACCCATCTTAATCAGATCAGATAGCTCTAGATTTGATCATTCATGATTTTTATTGAACTATCTATATACTAAGTCAACTATGATCATCTTGATTAGATTGATCAGATTGTCGAATGGTATCAGACCTGCTCCATCTTGTTAATTTCTCTCTTCTTTAATATTCTCTTTCTATATGATTTATGAAATCAATGAATCCAACCTATTGCTTTAACGTAAAATTTGATCCATGATATTCCATATCGATCCAAATGGCCGATATAACCCATACCATACCGATGGAAAATCAGTCCGATTCAAATTAGATTTTTGAAAAACACTATGACTACATCGAACCAGTTGGTTTGGTACAGTTCATGGCCAAATGATTGGTTCAGTGCAGTTCATGGTCGAACCATCTGAAACTAGGCGGTTTGGGTCAGTTTGGCTTGATTCGGTCCCAAACTGAGCCGTACCATGTTAATCATGTGGGTGGGTGGGGATGGG
Source organism: Elaeis guineensis (assembly GCF_000442705.2). Taxonomy (NCBI): domain Eukaryota; kingdom Viridiplantae; phylum Streptophyta; class Magnoliopsida; order Arecales; family Arecaceae; genus Elaeis; species Elaeis guineensis. Next base: position 25,412,763 of record NC_026001.2, read on the forward strand.
CCAAGTTTTGCCTGGAGGCTGCCTTGAAAGGCAACCTCATCTCACAGATCATAGAAAAATTTTCTTCTCTATAACTCCGATGACAGACAGCGATAGTTAATCGAAAAAAAAATTTTCATTCGGTGGCTCTGCAACGACGATGACGAACTATGACTCAAACATATTTCGACCGGAAGTAAGATAATCCACCATTCTCTGGCTAAATAATTTTTTTCATCTTTTTTGGTAAAAAATATAAGAAAAAAAAATAAAAAAATATACCAAAATTTGTGATTTTGATATGATTTTATTATATACTGTAGATCTTTGGATGATCTACACGATGATGCTAAAATTATTAATTTTTATTAATTATAAATATTTTTTAAAAAATATATATTTTTAAAAATAAAAATTTTAAAAAAATTTATAAAATAAAAATATTATTTAGGATGATTCAAGTTACTTTCAGTATAAATTTTATGTCTGATTTTGAAGATTTTGATGCGTGATATGCATAGTAGCCTAGGTTTAAAAATAAATAGTATCTAACGAATGTTAATAGACTTAGGAAAATATATATAACATTCGTTACATATTTCTACTTAGATTTAAACTAAAATATTTTTTAAAAATTTTTAAAATTAAAAATATTTTTTGATTACTTAAATAATAAAAAATATATAATTAATTTAAAAAATATATAAAATTAGTAATATATTTTAGTTAATTCAAAAGTATTATTTGAAGTATATAATATATTTTTTGAATTAATAAAATTTAAAATTATTATTAAAATTAATATATATAAATAAAAATTATGAGAAATTAAAAATATGAAATAAATTAATCAAATTTTTTTATGACAAAAAATTATAATAATTTTATATATAATTAAACTGATATTTTTTTATTAAACTTAACAAAATAAATAAGAAGAAAGAACTAGAGCATGATTGGTTAGAAGCATGACGAGATGCTCTCGACTCGATATCACTGAAGATACAAATGGTGCAGCATAGAGTTCAATAGAGGAGGGATAACTAGTTTGAAGCAATATTTGACTGGTGATTATCCTGATATAGCTATATATCGAAAATACCCATAGGAGGTCTGACAGCTCATGAAGAAGTACTTCACTGATTCAAAAGCAGTGAAGGAGAGGGCAAAGTAGAAGGTAGAGATGGACCATCGAGTCAGAGAGCCATCTTCCTATCATTTTAAAGAGTCAAAGGAGGTCTTTACTCTAGATGACGAGGAGACACAGATTGAGGCTGTCATTCAGATAAGTCTAGATGATCAGTACTGGTTGGAGGAGATGGTCAAGTATAGAGAGTAATTTAGACCGTCATTCTATGAATTGAGGTTGACTGTATGATCGCTAAAGAAGAGTTTGAGTTCTGAAAGACCACCTCTGTCAGAGAGCCTATTAATAGAGGCAGGCATAGTATTTCATCGATACTGGAGATTTTTGGTAGTCGGAGGAGATGCTCCAGAGACATTCCAACATGAGCCACCATCCATGATTTGGATCCACAGATTTTTTCAGTAAGGATTCAAAATAGCAGAGGGTTGACACTATATTGAAGAAGGATAAGAAAAAGGATATGTGGTGAGCTATTGGATTATGATTTTATTTCAACCACATTCTAGTGAAAGCAGTGGGCAATACTTACTATTGATCTATCATTTTGATCATACAGGCTACCAACCTCAATGTAGATCTCCCAGTATCTAAGGTATCTATAGTCAGCTTCTTAACAGTAATAAGGAGGATTTAGAAAGATGAATTTCTTCTTATAAGAATAAATGACCCATATACGGACTGACAGTAATATGTGATGGTTGGATCAATCCTACTAAGAGGAATGTCATCAATTTTTTGATATATTATGATCAAAAAATATTTTTTCATAAGTCAATTGATGCTTCAGATAAGGTACATAATGCCGCATATATCCTTGGACTAATAGAGGAGGTGTTGATTCAGTAGGAGAGCAGAATATCGTGCAGGTCATCACAGATAATGGTCTACAATATAAGACTATCGGAGAGTTGTTGGAGCAAAAATCATATATTTACTGGATACCATATGCTGCATATTGCATTGATCTCATGTTGATGGATATTGAGAAGCTTTGTAGGGTATAGCAGGTAGTGGACTCAGCTTAGACTATTACTAGATTTATCTATAATCATACATGGGTCCTGTCATTGATGCAAAAATATACTGGAAAGAGATCTTGAGACTGGATGTCATATGATTTTCTGCAAACTACATAACACTTGATAGCCTTTTACAGAAGAAAGCAGCCTTACGTCAGATGTTCATCAGTGTCGAACAGTAGGAGAGCAGATATATGAGGGCTGGCACTGAGAAAAATCATGTAAAGAACTTGATGATGAGTCAGTCATTCTAGTAATGGGCTGAAAAGATAATGAAGGTTATTAAGTCATTATATGAGGTACTTCACATCATGGACAATGAAAGATACCCTAGATGCACTTCTTGTATCACATGATGAAAAGGATAAATAAACAAATTAGTGAGATAGATCCGAAACATATCCAGAAATACATCAACATCATTGAGCACTGCTAGGACTATCAGATGGGTAGGGATTTGCATCTAATCGATGAGCATGAATTTAAGAATTTTCTGAAAATTTTTTTTCTTATGCTTGTATGAGTCTACTTAATCATTTGTAGAATTTATTTGCAGCTTACTATTTAAATTTAAAATTTTAGTACACCATATCTGGGATAGATATGGATAACGAACTTCTCACTGCTCTCCATAATGCAATACATTAGATGGTGTCCGATCTAAAAATCATATTTATGTATCTGTAAGAGGTATATCAGGTCAATTAAGGTGTGAGCATTTAACTTAATTCGATTTATAATCAATAATATATTTATTAATCTAATAAATATATTTTTATAGATGAAATAGTTTAGAAAGGAGATAGACAATTTTGGAATCTCATTGGCCATCATAAGCCAAAAAAAGATGAATCCAAATAAATTACGTATCAATAATGAGGATTTTGTTGACATTACATATAATATCATGACATCTAATATGTAATTTTATTTAATATTTTTGTAGTTGAATGGTAGATTCATTTTGTACGATCTACAAAAAATTTGAAAAATATGGCTATCAGCATTCTTTTTCAGATAGTCTACTCTAGTAGGTGTGAGCGTAATTGATCAACTTTCATCCTTATTTATAATAAATAAAAAATCATCTGACACAGAAGTACCTCAACGATCTTGTATACCTTCACTATAATTTGAGATTGAGGCTAAAATGTATCCAAGATGAAGTACAGTCGAAGTATATGGATTCGACGATAGATGATTATGCCATTAATAATGAGGATCTGATGATTGGATGGCTTGCAGACTAGCAACAAGAGTTAAAACTTGATGAGCCAGGATCCCCTCCACGACCAGCCAATAGGGTAGCTAGGGAGATCATGATGGATCCAGGGCAATCGATAGATACAAATATTTCATATCGAATTCTAACTGATCAGCCACAGCCTGAGGGGTCATAGAAGAGTCATTCATCACATGACTCCATGTCCAAGACATCCTCCTAGATGTTTGAGTGAGAAATATTGAGATGAGGCTGGTCATCTCAAGCAGAAAAAAGATAACCATCCTTCCAAGCACAGCAGTCAGTACAGAGGGGCACTGAGAGAGCTCGAAAAGATAATTGCAGTACCCTTGAGAGTGCAGGAGTCAGCTGACTCAAATTTGGAGACCAACAGTGACGAGAGTGATGATAGTCATCATGGATCTGATGATCAGAGAGGGACTGGAGGATATGAGACCATTGTTCATGAGATACCGCCATAGGATAGTATTCAATTCATCGGTGAATCCAAATTTACACATGCCATACAAGATAGGGACCATGATATATGAGCTGATAGATCCCGTGAGCAAATAATTTTATATAGGTGACGGCCTCTTAGAAGTTGTCCAGTGCATGATGCAGCTGCAGATGACTTTGCACGTGGAGTAGGATCTATGAATGTATCTGGATCATTCTTGCATTATGAATCTTATTACCTAAGATAGCTTAAGATCCATATAGATATGGATATGTGCATCCAAGACATTGACTTCCAGTAGCTACTATCTTATGCAGCCTGAAGCATCTTACAGATCAAATTTTATTGTCGATATATTTGAATAGGCCCCTTCATAGCCATACTATCATCCTGAGGATATCTCTCAGAGATAGAGTTTGAGCGAGAGATCTAAGGTGTCTTACAATCCAAAAAGGATGCCTTATAGGATGAATATTCAGGACTACAGTACTACTTAGTTAGAGGGATGGACTGATGTTCCTTGGGAGTATGTGGATGATCCAAATATCTATGAGCATAATAAACACTCGATGAGATATTAGATCAATAGAGATTTTGAGGTTAGTATATTATTTTTTTAATTTTATACTTTAGATATATTTAATATGCTATTTTATACTTTTTATTTTATTTCAGACAATAGGCTTATTATGTAACATAAATAAATATTAATTTGGATCGAAAGTAGTTTAAAAATTAATAAAATATAAATTAAAAAAGATTGAAAAAAAATTATATGTCTGTATGGACTGGCATGCTAGACCATACCGACACTCAATACAATACAGTATCCAATATATTACCATATTGATTAGAGATCGATAAGAGAATCGGTACCAATTTTTAAAATCTTGATCTGATCCTTATAGTTCTCTTTCAAATCATTATATTTTAAGTCCCTAATTAGATAAAGCTACTTGATTAAATTGATCCTTAATTAATTGCCAATCATTGTTCGGACCTCTACTTTGATTATTGTCAGGCATTGATAGCTTTGATCATCAATGATCTCTATTAAACCATCTATTTTCTATTCTAATCTTGATCTAATAAAATTATTCTAATTGGACTGACCAGGATGTTGGATGCTACCACTTTTGTCAACCTTGTGAGAGTGTCAAAACTTAAAATTTTTATTAGTTATGGCATAAGACTGATAGAATGATATATTTTGAATAATAGATTCTAAAAGATGCTCTCAAGATTGACTAAATCTATCCATTCAATATTGTACAAAGGTAAGTAATAAATTATCTTTTCAAAATATTTTATAATTTATTTTGAAAAAAATAATTGATTTTTAAAATTATGCATGATTTATGAAATTATATTTTGAATGAAAAGTAATTTTTGAAATGTTATAGTTTATTGATTTATTATGGAATATGCATATATTTAGTAGAATCATGATATCTATATATTATATTGCAAAAGTACTTTGATATGGATCGAATTTTGTGTTCTCAACCTAATTATGTTTTGGATCCTATGAATGGAGGTTATACATTGGTACTCTAGATCTCGTTAATGGAGATTGTGTATTGGACTTTGGATTCTACCAATAGAGATTATGTATTGGATTATGGATCCTATCAATAGAAATTGTGCATTAAATTTTGAACTTTGCCAATGGGGGTTATGCATTGGTACTCTATTTGAGCTTACTATTTCTATTCTGGTCCTACCATAGGGATAAGTATAGCTATGGTTAAGGCTGTTGAGTTATGTCTTCTGACTCAAATTAGATTTATGATTATTCATACATGTAAATATTGAAAATATTTGATTTATTTAAGTAAATATGAAATATATTCTTATATTTATTCATATCATTTATTTTCAAACATCATATCTTATGATAATATATGAAATATCTAGTTGAGATATTCATTACTTATTGGGCTATCGAGCTCATTATCTTTTCTTTCTTTCAGCTTCAAATTCTTAGTTGCGGATATGGATACCACTGTAGGAGTAAGCTTAGAAGTGAGAGTCAACAATATCAATAGAGTTTAGATATAGACTTATTATTATATTTTATAAGATTATTATTTGAGATTTAATTGATGCCAGATCTTTTGAATATTACTGAAATTTTATGAAAAATTAAAGTTGATTTTAGTTAGTTAAATTTTAAACTTAATTTATTATGAATTTTACTATGATGTATTGATATCATTGTTGGAACACCTTGTATGCTTGTGGAGAGAGTTCTTTATGAGTATGCAGCAGTTACTGTGATCCCTAGCTTGCGATCTCGGATCAGGGGTATGACACCCAAAATTGAGCCAGCCCGATGGGCCTCAAGTCAGCTCGAGCCCAGTTCCAGCCCTATGAGCGAGCTTGGATGAAGAAGAGGAGGAGAAGTGGATGAAGAGAAAGAGAGGAAAGGAGGGATCATGAGTGAGCTTGGAGGAGAAGAAGGATAAGGAAAAGAGTCGATAAGGAAGAAGGGGAGGAGGGGAAGGAGATGTCGCCAATGAAGAAAGGGCAATGAAGAGGTCGCCAGTGAGGAGGGGAAGGAGAGATGGTGGGAGAGGAGGAGGGGAGAAGGAGGGTTCGTCGGAGAGATGGGTGAAGGTAGAGGGAGCCACCATGAAGAGAGAGGGCTCATAAGCGGACTTGGAGAAAGAGGAGGAAAAGTGGATGAAGAGAAAAAGGAGGAAAGAAGGGTCATAGATGAGCTTGGATGAGGAGGATGAGGAAAAAAAATAGATTAGGAAGGGGAGAAGGGGAAGGAAATGTCATCGGTGAGGAAAGGGCTAAGGTGGTGGGAACTATCATAGAGATAGACATGGGTGGGCTTGGAGGAGTAGGAGAAAAAGAAGGGGAGGAGGGGTAAGTAAGGTTTTCAGTGAGGTGGGCAAAGGTGGAAGGAGCCACCATGAAGGGAAAGAGCTTACAAGCAGACTTGGAGGAGGAGGAGAAGGAGAGAAGGAGAAAAGAGGGATCACTGATGAGAAATGGACGGACATGGAGGGAGTCATCATGGAGCAAAAAGGCACATAAGCAGGCTTAGAAGAGGAGGATAATGAGGAGAAGAAGGAAATGAGAAAAGGAGGATAGGGAAAGATGGAGGAGAGATGTCGGCGTTAGAGGTGGAGAAAGAGAGCAGTCGGAGAGGAAAGAGAGAAGAGATGGAGATTAGGATAGTTCGATCATTTTATAAAATAATGGTATCATATGATGATCATATAATATCATTCCGTTAATAGAGATAAATAATAGGACCATGTTAGAATATCTCAAAAATCTGAAGGGCTAATTTGATACTTTTTAGAGTCAAAGAGGTTTCAGTGAAATTAGGCTAAAGTTGAAGTAGTGTTTCTATAATTTATTATCAAATATATTTTCTACTTTAATTTTTTATTTTTATTTTTAAAAAAATAAAAAATATACTAAAAGGGGTCTAAATTATTAAAAAATATAAAAAATTGAATATAAAGAACTATATAAGTTAGGTCCATTCTTGATATAAAAGTATTTTTAGTCTATCTAAATAGTAATTACAGTTATTCAGAGTAGGATCTAAAATTTATATAAATTGTCATTGGAAAAGAATGAAAAGGAGATTCAACAAGCAAAAAGTATTGCCGATTGTTAACAAATGAAGGTAGGCTTAAGTGTTAAAGATATTATCCTCCACTCAAGCTTCACTCATAAGTTTTGTTTAAAAAAAAAAAAGAACTGGGACTTCACTCTTTGAGCATTGGGCGCCTAGCACAACCAGCTTCAATTGAGGAACTAAGAGATAGAAGAATGGAAATGAATAGGGCCATCATTTATTAAAGTTATGGTAGGGAGATATATTTACATTCAATTTTCCCATGACTTGGTTTAAGACCCTTTTCTTAATTTGGAAGAACATGTTACTTTGGTATGATAGGACTTCCTTGAGAGAGGTCTATAATTTCTAATAAGAGAACATTTCTAGCCTAGCACTTCAGAAATTTGGCTTAGTTGCTGCCATGGTAAGATTTAATACTAAGCATGGCCATGACCGGCCAATTCCTATGTTTTTATGATTTTCAATCCCATATTAACTTTGGATTTGATGGTTCCTACCCATTGAATGTCTATTAGTGATGATTAATTTAGTAATTTGAGTTTAAATATAAATGACTTCCCAATTTTGATTAGCACATTTTATGATGTGTTTTTTGATACAGTATTTTATAATGTGCTCAATTAGAGAGAACAACCACTAGTACTAGTGGTTCTAAGTCCTGCTTGATATTGTTATTAATAGTAAAATTTTTGAAATTTTTGGAAATAGAGCTTTTAAGAAGTAGAGCTTTTGAAAATAGAGCTTTTACAAAAAGCTATTTGCTATTTGGTAACCACATTTATAAAGTACTTTAAAATTTTAACATATATTTAGTAACTAAAAGAAAAAAATACTTTGATATGACAAAATGACAATAAAAGACATTGTATAGTATTGTGTAGTAAAAAATAATATAATATAATAATAAATAATACTATATATTAAAATATTATTACACTATATAATATTATTATCATATAATATAACATAATATTAATGATAATATAATTTATACTGTAATATAATATATTAGTTATAATCTAATGTAATAATGGATTATAATATAGTATAATATAATATATTATTATAACATAATTATATTATATTATTATTAAAATATTAGTATGTTATATTGTATTATTATAATATTATAATATTATAATAGATTATATTATATATCTATAACATAAATATTATTATATTTTAAAATATTATTTTATTATATAATATTATTATCATATAATATAATATAATATATACTATAATATAATATTATATAATTATGATATAATATATAATGTAATATAATATAATAGATTATAATCTAATCTAATAATAAATTATAATATAATAGATTATATTATATTATTATAATATAATAATATTATATTATTAATAAATATTATTATATCAAATTATATTTTAATAATATAATAATACTATAATAGATTATATTAGATATTTATAATATATCATAATATTAATTTATTATTATATTATATTATATTATATTATATTATATTTAGAGTATAATAATATAATATGATATAATTATGAGATTTATTAATAGATATTTTTGTTATTAAAAAAATTTATTTAAATCGAAATAGCTTTTCGATATTAGTCAGAAAGTACTTTTAAGAAAAACTTCAAAATAGAGCGTTCTCCAAGTAGACCTTTTCAACTTTTTGACAAAACTAAAACAACTTTTTGATTTATTACTAAACATCACTGTACCATCCTAAAGTGCTTTCTGAGGATTAGAAAGTACTTTCTATCACTCTAAAAGCTTAGCCAAATAGAACCTTATCTTTAATAGCATTTTGGAATGTGATTGATTTTTTTTTTTTTGTTATGGTGAAGATAATTCTTTTAGATGAAATTGACATCTTTAATATTGTTCACTTTTTAGAACACAAAGAAAAGAAATCAAAAAAGACAAAGACAAAGTTAAATTATTGTTTCCATATTATTAAATAAAACATTACAATATGGTTTTAGTAGCAACAATCATATGGAGTCAATTACATGGACCAACTTAGAGTTGGTGTTGTAAAAATCATGTTCAGTTCAATGACATTTCTTGGTGTATTGAGATTAGAAGTCCAGATAGATTGGGTTGGACCGGATCAGGAGTGATCCTGGCCCAATCCAGTTCGTTGATTAGATCCTAATGTTGAACCTAGACTCCATCAAATAGAAGATTGGGTCGAGTAGCATTGGGTCCATATCTAAAATTTTTAATCCAATGGGTCATTCAGGTCTGATCAAATCCATATATAACTCGACCACATTTCGAAAAAAAATCGGGTTCGAATCAAGTCTGGTTCAAGTATGGGTTAGATCCGAGTCAATCAAGGTTCCATTAATCGATAGTTTGGATCCAGTTTGAGACAAACTAATCTACAAGTTTCTTAATTTTATCTTCCTTCTGCTAGTGTTTTCCATTCATAACCACTTAATCAAGGTGTAAGGCCTACATACTTGCTAACATTTATGTAACATTGCTTAGTCTTTGATAAGTAGTAATAATCAGTAATTCATTATGATATTATCCCAAGTAAAGATCAGGCATTCAAAGTAAAATTACAAGTCGCTTGTCAATATGATTTTATTTTTACTCATGCATATGTAGCTCGTGCTCTTAATATGTTTGATAGATCAACATATCTATCTAAACTCCATATACAATTACCATGATCACATCAAGAACTCAAAAATCTCTAAAACCAACAGAGAACTCAAAAAGAACCTCTAAAAGCAATAGAGAACTCAAAAGAATTTCTAAAAGCAATAAAAGCCTTACAATATCTTTAAAAGCAACAGAGAACTCAAAAAATTATACCCCGCATTTGTTGACTAAATGGGGAGAAAACAGAAAGGCTTGTTACCTTCCCTCCTAACCAACATGCAGATAATCCAACATTGATTGCCCAAGTTTCTTAACTTCTGCTCTCTTGGTTGTAGTGTCGCCACACTCTCTAGAACAGTTTTTAACGGTATTGGAAAATTCAATTTTTAATCAACCACCAATGCTTTTGTTGTGTTCATGGTTCTCACTAGTTGGTGCGACTTGCAGACAGAGAAATCTAAACTAGAAGATGAGAAAATGAGGCTCAAGGCCGAGAAGGTGCGGATGAAGCAAATGCTAAAAGGCATTAGTATTGCATCACCATTCATTCCTCATCCTACTGCAACATCACACACCAATAGCTATGTGGCAAACTAGCCTATTTATCGATGTTTCATGACTTAGTGAGATGGAACTTTTTAAAACTATCAGTAAAATGGAAAGCAAAGGCTGTAGGACAGATTAGCAAATAGATTAGTAAAGAATTTCCTCAACAGAATAACATTCCTGCGCAAAATGGTAGGAAGCTCATATCATATGTTTCATATTATCTGCCTCTATGTCCCTAACTTTGAAACATTGTCAAGGCCAGAACAATGAACTAGAATATGCAAGACTTTCTAATAGCAAATCATATCACACTTAATTATTGAACAAGTATATTTTTTTTTGATCATATATTTTATAATGCATACAAATTGGAGTTTACACAGTCAACCAGTACATAATCAAGTACAAAGGTCGATCAAGTTACAAGTTATCTAATAATCTATGATTCTCCAACTCCAACTTCACCCTTTGTAACAAGCAAACATTGTGCAATAACTCTGACACAAATCTACAATAATGATATACGAATCTAACAATACATTCATTGCTTAGTATTCATGGTGTGTAGTATGACTTATATTTGGAGTTGCCTTCTATTATTGGACTAAACATACTCAGACTGTGCCCACATATGTTGGTGCCCTGATAACCAATGGTACTGTTGTGGTAGATTTTCGGCTCAGGCCGGAGTTGCTGGAGTGAGATAGTGCCCGATAGAGATGACAGCGAACAGATCAGAAAAATAAGTCCCTGATCGGAGTTGGTTCTAGTGGAGGCCCTCCGGCGTTCAAGTCAAAAATCTGGAATAGATAGAAAGGAGCATACGAGAGAGTTGCATACCTTGGGGGTCTCCTGTTACCTCTATTAATAAAGATAGGAGCCATGGAAGAGAGCAATTGGAGATTGCTCGGACTCCTTTGGATACACTATCCTGAGATCTTCGGTCTAATTTCTCAGTATGGAGCTGTTGCGGCTATCTTATCTGATTGATAGTCAGCTAGCTGCTCCCAATAGTGATGTAATTTGATGGATTGTATTAGCATTTCCTGCCAAACTTTTCGAATATGACAATCAAAGTGGAAGTTGGAAGGAAAGGAGGTCGGAGAGAGTGTGGCTTTACGTCTCGTCATATATACTATTGGAGATGAAGATCGGCAGTAAACATCAGAGTCGGAGCGATGTGGAGGTTGGAACCCAAAATCTGGATTGGTGTCTAATGTATGGAGACCACTAGTGATGAGGGTGGGGTCAAGATGTAGATCGGCAAACTGACACTCCTGGAGATGGGGTCAGACACCAATGCTAAGGTCAGGAGCCTAAGAATGGATTGATGGCTTTTAAAAATATTGATGATGAGATTGGAACCCTATGTATGGGTCGGAGCTGATGTGTCGGTCCGTGACAGATGTGCAAGTCAGTCACGATCAGAGTCTGTCCATGTCTTCAGGTCGGGCACCAAAGTTTTACACGTAACATATATCTCCTACTCCTAAGTCTAAACTAAGGTCAAGTGTAGGGAGTATCATGTGTCTCACCTTTGTTCTTTGGCCAAAGAGGCACATCTATAGCTTTCAAACCCTCGCATCAGAGAGTTGGTGAGATCTACGAAAAGATGTCAGATGGCAATTATTAAAGATTTGGTTGGATTTGAAATATCATACACGTCTTTAGAGATGTGCTCATAAATGTGCCTCCTAGATAAATCATTTCAATCAGTTCAGTTTTGCCACATAGTGGTCATCTAGCTGGTTGAGTTGAATCGATGTAGGATCAAGGATCGTTGAGAACTTCTATAAATAGGAGTGCTTTCTTTATTTTGTTCTTTTTCTTATTATTTTTTCAATCTTCTTACTTGCGATAGCCATGCCCTTCCCTTAAAGAGCAAAGCTCCCTTAGCTATTTTTAGGCCGTCTTCTTTAGGATCTTCTCTCGACCGTGTAGGTTGGTCTCTTAGAGTTCTTCTCTAGTCATTCACTTTCTTTGCTTTGCATTGTGTCCGCTCATTCTTTTTTCTTCATCTCCACATGTCTTTCCTTTGCCCTCTTCTTTGGACTTAGTGTTGTCCATAGCCTTAAGATGGGTGAACCAGGGAAAGAAATAGTGGTTAGAGAGCCTTCTAAGAGGTGAGCCCAAGGATTCTAGTGTTGGCATGAGGATGAGAGTTTTATGCCTAATAGATTTATCTCTATACTGGATTCGGATGATCCTAGTATGCTTAGGATCCAGTTTGGCATCTCTTCTAAGTTTGATTTAGAGCTCTCGGGCCCAACTAACAAGATCTGTAATCCCCCTCCTGGTCGGCTCGTTCTGTACGAGTAGTCATTTCAGACTGGCGTTAGACTCCCTCTCTATGCTTTCATTGTCAAATTTTTCCAATCTTTTGGTATGGCCTTGGATTCGATGGTCCCAAATTCATGGCGCTTCCTGATTGATTTTTTAGCTGCTTGCTTCATGATAGAGATCGATCCTTCCATTGATCTGTTTTGATCTTTCTTCACCTTCAAAAGACATCCTTATTTTGATGACTGGTGGTACCTATCCTCCCAAAAGGAGGTTCGTGCCCTAATTTGAGGTGTCCCTTCATCTATTCATGACTGGAAAGGGTGTTTTTTTTATGTCTCCTGCTCGACCATCAGGGACTGGAGATTTGCTAGCTAGGGTCGATCCAAGGAGTTTGACCTTCGAGCTTCTGAGTTGGAAGAAGCAGACATACAACATTTCTTTGCACTATGCAGGTATAAGATTCTGCCATTATCGAAGTTGTTATTGGAGTAGACTCTCTTTAACGTCAGCCTCAACTCAGCTGACCCCCGAGGTAAGGATCAGATTGGCCGATCCATTCTTCTTTCTTTTCTTCTCTTTTATCTCTCTTTCTTTTTTTTAACCTACTTTGATTTGACATAGAAATGAGGTCCGAGAAAATCGAAGTGACAAAGAAGCTGGGCCTAAAGAAGAGAAAGGCTTCTAGTTCGACCTCTAGCATGGCCGAGTTGAAGAAGCTACATCGAAGAAGCCACACCATCCTCCAACTACTCAACTGAAGGAGCCTACCAAGAAAGGTCCTCCTTCACCCATCAAGGTGGTCCAAGCCCCTTCGGTGCAAGCTCGGTCACTAGCAGTTCATCCACCATCCCTGACTTCAAGCCCTGCCCGCTAGGCCTCAGCACCTACCTCTCAAGCCAAAAGGGTCAGTTTGGCTTCTGCTCTTCCCAGCTGAGGACCAAACACCTCTTCGATTTCTCCATCAAGCTCCATCTTGCAGGACCATAGGGTGGCTCACGAGCTGCTAGAGAGCATCCACCTCCCAGCTAACATCAATCAGCTGGAGAATCAGGGCCTAGACGCCCAATAGAGAAATGCTATCGACTTCTTGATTCAGATAAATTTTCTAATTTTTCTCTTTTCGTTGTATCTTCAAAAGCTAAATTGATCATTCTTGCAGCTCGGCCACCATATTGCTCTATTTATCAATTTGATAAGGGTAGCAATGGTGGAGGCCTTCAAAATCTGCAAGGAGGTTGAGAACCTTCGATCGAAGGTCGGTGGGGTTGAAAAAACTGAAGCCAAAATAAAGCACCTTAAGGAGGCGCTGGAGGAGGTTGAGGCCACGTAGGTTATGATCGAAGTGGCAAAGACAATAGCCAATGAGAAGAAGAAGTGCCTAGAGGCCAATGAGAAACTCATCGATGTCAGTCGACTGGCGATTGAGGTGTTTCGATCTTTCCTAGAGTTCTCTCAGGAGAAGATCAATTTTTTCGAAGAAGCCTTCTTGCTAGGACAGGATGTGCTTCGAGAAAGAATAATTGCCCACCTCCTCAATCTAGACTTATCTTTTTTGAATGAGGATGAGGTGGGTGAGGACCAACAGCCGGCCAAGCCCGTTATTGAAGAGCAATTGCAGTCGAAGTTTGGTGTCACTAAGGAAGCCCAACCCCAGACAACAAAGGGAATCCCTGCCAATGTCCTGAAAGCTCCTGAGACTGAGGTGGTCAATACCCCCACTTATGCTTTGGCTTTATAATTTTTTCTTTATTTTTTCTCATATAATAATGAACTTCTTATTTAATAAAAAATTTATTTTATCTTTAGAGTCTTCTTCTAATTTTTGGTCATACACTTGTTATATATAGTCCAATCATCATGGTTGTATGATTGTTGTCGAACCCCTTCCTCAAGTTGTGGCTCTACCTATTAGAGCCCGTATCGATGCTCTTGAGAAGAAAGTTCGTAAGACTAAGAAGAAGGCCTTCGAGGTGAGTCAAAGAGCTTTGAAGAGAGAAAAGACATACACTGAAGCCTTCAAAGAAATAAAGTGCCTCACAGAGAGTATCAGGCAAACGGACAAGTTGTATTTTTTGGAGAAGAGGTGCTTGATTGAAGCCTATTCGAAATCAAGCAAGGCTACGGAGGAGGCTAAATGGGGTGCTGTTGGGAGAATCGCCTGACTCCAAAATGAATTTTGTGTAGCTCATGATAGGATTTCTATCCTTAAACATATGATTGATTCAGGCAAAGTAATTGAAGAAGTGAGGTGGGGCGGTGTTGAAAAGATAGTTCGACTTCGAAATGAGATCCACATGGCATAGAAGCGAGCCATCACATTGGAGTGTCAGGTCAGCAAGGAAAAGTCAGTGATAGCAAAACTTTAGTTGGAGTTTGTAGAGAGCAAGGCCACGGTCCATTCCGTCGAGGGTAAGATTGGACGGATGGAGGCATAGCTTGCCATAGACCAAGTCGGGCACATCCATAGGGTACTGAAGTCAACTTTGATGGTGTATGAAATTGTCTTCATGAAGTGCAGATCCTTAGTCAAGCAACTATTCTCAAAGATTGATGTTGACCTCCTCTAGATGGTGCCTCTTGATGACTCAGAGCTCTCCAAGGTCATCATCAGTGTGGTAGATAGGGATGATGAAAGGCCTTCTCAAGCAAGGAGCGATGAAGCTTTTGAAGTTCCTATCCAGTTGTAACTTTATATTTATTTCACCAATCTAGCTTATAAATTTTACTAATCTGTAATCATCACAGTCAGTTACTCCAACTTTTGAAATGAATAAAAAGTTACTTTTGTTCCTTTTTGCTATCTTTGTCTTCTATTCCTGTAGTTAAACTTTATAACATTTGCCTTTGTCAATTGATCTATATTGCTCCATGCCATTAGAGTGACTGTCATAGATGCTTTAACATGAACATTTATTTGTTAAGTATCTTGTCTTTTAGGTCAAGTGTCATTTTGAGATCCAAGAGTACCTCGCTACATTTCATGTTTTCAAGGTCTAGCCGACCTCTTGGTCATCAAGATAGTAAGACATCCTTGCAGCCATTTTAGAAACTCCTTGCAGTTGTGTTCGTCTTGGTAATGAAGCATCCTTTCCATGGCTATATTCATTGAGGTGACAAAGCATCCTTCCCATAGCTATATTCATCAAGATGATAAAGCACCTCTGGGGTAGTCATCATGGCTATATTCGTCAAGATGATGAAGTGCCCTTTCTATGACTATATTCATCTAGGTGATGAAGCACCCTTCCCATAGCTATATTCATCGAGGTGATGAAGCATCTTCAGGGTAATCATCATGGCTATATTCGTCAAGGTGACAAAACATCTTTTTCGTGGCCATATTTGTCAAGGTGACGAAGCACCTTCGGGGTAGTCGTTGTGGCTATATTCATCAAGATGATGAAGTATCCTTTCGTGGCTATATTTATTAAGGTGATAAAGCACCTTTAAGAAATCATGGCTATATTCATCGATGTGATGAAGCATCTTTTTCATGACTATATTCATCAAGATGACAAAGCACTTTCAAGGTAGTCATCATGGCTATATTCGTCAAGGTGATGAAGCACCTTCGAAGTCTTGTTGTCTCTCTAAATGACTTGATAAGGGGCCTTTTTTATCTACAAAACTTATGGATAAGGAAAAGAAAGGCTTTATTAAGAGAGCTTCTTTACATTCATGGGTAATACATTCGTAGGTTGCTTGAATTTCAAGGTCGTTGTAGTGAAATTCCATCCAACTGCTTCAGATGATAGGATCCAGATCTGACAATCTCATTTACTTAATAAGAACCTTTCCAATTTGGTGATAGTTTTCTCTGTTCACTTGGTTGTGATACTTCGATGCGGTATAGGAGTAGATCGTCAATCTTGAATTCTTTGCCTCTGATATGGGCGTTATAATACGGCACCACTCTATACTGATAGGCTACCATCCTTACCCGAGCCTTCTCTAAAACTCTTCAAGTAGATCCAAATTTGCTCGAAGTATCTCTGGATTATTCTAGTCATTGTAGCTTTCAATCCGTAAAGAAGAAAGTCTAACCTCCACAAGGATGACTGTCTTTATCCCAAAAGAGAGGCTGAAGGGAGTCTCTCTGATAGGAATTCTCTGAGCTATTCAATAAACCCAAAGTATGTGATGTAGCTCATCTGCCCACGATCTAACCTAACTTTTACGCCCTATAGGAGATTTTGATTGATTACCTTGACTTTCCTATTGGCTTGTGGATGTCCCACTGATGTGAGATATCTAGATCCTGATAGAATTCGATAAATTGAGCATTGCTAAACTAGTGACCATTATCTGTAATCAGTACTCGCAGGAAGCTAAAGTAGCAAATGATGAATTTTCATGCAAAATCCTTTACTTTGGCTTCGATAATATGTGCCTGGGGCTCGGCTTCCATCCATTTGATGAAGCTATCAATGGCAATGAGCAAAGACTTCTGTTGGCCTGATGCCTAAGAGAATGGGCCAAGGATGTCCATTCCTCATTGCGCAAAAGGTCGAAGGCATTTATCGACGTCAGTAGCATAGCTGGTTAGCATTGGATATTGATATTTTGCTAGCATCGATCACATCATTTTGTCAAGTCAGCTGCACCTTACTATATCGTAGGCCAATAATACCCCAGTTGAAACACTTTATAGGCCAACAACCTACCTCCTAAATGATCCCTGCATATTCCTTCATCTACTTCTCGCAAGATATAGTCAGCTTCAGAGGGTACAAATATTTAAGAAGTGGTAAGGAAAAGGATCTCTTATATAGCTTACTTTCATAAAGGATACTGCGAGATGCTTGGTGCCCGAGTTTTTGAGCCTCCTTTAGATCCGACAGCAACGTCCCATCTCGCAGGAAGTGGACGAAGGGGTCTATCCAGCTTGCCTCACTACCAAGTTGTAAGATTGGAGCAGGCTCTTCAATGCTAAATCTTTTCATGACTTCAAAGAAAGATTCCTGGGGTCTGTTCTCTGATGCTGAAGTCGCCAACTTGGACAACGGGTCGGCCCTTATGTTTTTCGATCTGGGTACCTATTGAATATCAAAATCGATGAATATTGATATTAGATCCTTGACTTTCTATAAATACCTCCTCATATTCACCTCTTAAGCCTCATAGTCTCCTTTCACCTATCTGACCACCAGCTGAGAATCACTGCAGATCTTTAACTCTCGTATCTCAAGTTTTTTAGCAATTTTAAGCTTGACGATGAGAGCTTCGTACTCGATCTCATTGTTGGTGGTTGGAACTCAAAGTGCAAGGAATATTCTATGATCTTACTTCTAGTCCAATAAGGATCAGTCCAGCTCCCAATCCGATGGAATTTGACAACCCATCTACATGCATGACCCACTACTCCTTGGGTCCTTCAGCTTCAGGTAGTTCTTTCTTGACCAATTTGCTCTCCTCGATACCTTCTTATAAAATTATACATTCCACTATAAAATTGGCCAATACCTACACCTTAACAGAGGGGTGATGTCAGAACTTTATGTCGAACTTAGTGAGCTCCATTGCCCACTTTACTAGCTGACCCATCATGTCCAATCGATGCAGGACTGACTTGAGAGGTTGGTCAGTCAGAAGCACTATGATGTGCACTTGAAAATAAGGTCAGAGCTTTCAGACTGAGATGATAAAGGCATAGATCAACTTCTCAAACCTCATATACTTGGTCTCTATATCATGAAGATTTTTGCTAATATAGTTTGAGTTTTACCTTCCTCACATATGAGCATCGAGCTTATTACTATTGGAGAGACTACTAGGTAGAGATACCATTTCTCATCCAATTTTGGTTTGGCGAGAAGTGGTGACAAGCTAAGATAAGTTTTTAATTCTTCAAATGCCTACTAGTACTCTTCTGTCCACTTGAAGTCTACTAGTTGTTTTAAAGTCTTGAAGAAAGGGAGGCAGCATTTCATCGATCTAGAGACAAATCGGTTGAGAGCGACTACCCTTCCCATGAGGTGCTGGATATCTTTTATGCATCTCGAGAGATTTATTTCCTGTATGGTCTTGATTTTCAAGGTTGGCCTCAATGCCTCTTCATGAGATCATGAAACTAAGGAACTTTCCAGAGGTGACTTCAAAGGCACATTTCATCAGATTCAACTTCATCCGGTACTTTCGAAGGATATCAAAAGTTTCTCTAAGATCAACAATATGGTTCTCCGATGTCTGGCACATGACCAGCATGTCATCCATATACACCTTCATATTTCGGCCAATCTACTTCTTAAAAATTTTATTTACCAATCATTGATAGATGGCACCCGTATTTTTTAGACCATAGGGCATGACCCTATAATAGAAGAGATCTCGATCAATAACAAAAGTAATTGTTCCCTAATCTTTAGATGCTATCTGAATTTGGTTGTAACCAAAAAGGATATCCATGAAAGGAGCTCGTGGCCTAAGGTGGCATCCACTAGTTGATCGATTCGAGGTAGGGGGTGGATATCCTTTAGACAAGCTTTGTTGAGATCTATATAGTCTATATAGATTCGTCACTTTTTGTTTGCCTTTTTTATGAGGATCATATTTGCAAGCCAATCTGGATAAGTCACCTCCTTGACAAAGCCGACATAGATCAGCTTGTCACTTCTTTAGTAATAGCTTTCTTTCGCTCTGGAGTGAAGCTTCGCTTATTCTACTTGATGGATCAGTGAAGGGGATCGGTGCTCAGCTGATACACCATGACCTCCAGGTTGATCCTTGGCATATCTATGGCCGATTAGACAAAGACATCTGCATGTTTCTCCAAGAAAGATGTTAGCTAATTTTGAGTTATCTTGTTCAAGTTCAACCCTATTTGAACCATGTGCCCATCATTCCCATCATTTAGGAGGATCGTCACGAGGTCCTCCAACGGCTCTCCTTGTTCTTCAGTTAGCTCATCACGAGTGTCAAGCCCCTCCATAAGGAGGGTGGCAAGTGATATCATCCCTTGGAGGGCAATTGTATAGTAGTACCGAGCTAGTGTCTGATCTCTTTGGACCTCTCCGATCCCGTGCCTAGTGAAAAACTTCATCAGTAAATAATAAGTCGACACCACAGCCTTAAAGGCATTGAGCCCCAGCCACCCTAAAATAGTATTGCATGCTGAAGGTGCTCTGATAACTAGGAAGTCAATGTTTGTTATGGATTATCAAGGCTCTCATCCTGCTGTGACTAACAGGATCATGACCCTTTTGGCCAACATTGTATCTTTAGTGAAGCCTATGAGGGAATCGAGCCGACCCAACCGATCTGAAGAAATGCCCATTTTGGAGAATACATCGTAAAATAAAATATTGATCGAGCTTTCATTATCTATTAAGATGTAACATACATCATAATTTATGATATTTAGAGATACAACTACCATATCATTATGCAAGAACTGGACTCCCTCGGCATCCTCCTCGAAGAAAGTGATCGCTTCCTCTAACTTCTGCCTTTTGACAAATTTCCTAGGCTCCATCCTACCACACCCCCCAGTGATGGTGTTGATCATGCCAGTTGTAAGTCAATTTTTCACTGGCTACTTCTATCAAGGCTGCTCTAAATGTTGAGGTGCTCTTGGTGGTTCTACAGAGCCCCTTATACGTCGAATGAAGTGATCCAGTCGATCCTGTTGGATAAGCTCTTCAATCTCATCTTAGAGCTAGATGCAGTCTTCAGTGTCATGACCATGGTCATAATGATAGGGACAGTATTTCTTCCATGTGTGATGTTTTGATTGAGACTTCATTCTTGTTGCTTTGGGTAGCTGCTCCCTAATCTTCATGAGTATCAGGGTTTTGGAGGTGTTTAAAGGAGTGTACTTAGTAAATCTCATCAGTGGGACTGATGTCTTGGTGATGGGTGACACTGCCTTTGGGGGCTTCTAAGTTGTCGACCCTGAGGAGTTCTAAATCTTCAACGCCAAGGCAGAGTTCTAGAATGCTATCGATCCCTTGGGGGGTCCTCTCGGATTGGATAGAGTTTGCAATCTTCTTTTTTCTCCTCGATCGTAGGATCGATCAAGGTGTCATGCTTCTTGAAGGCTTCATCAGCTCGGACATACTTCTCAGCCTGATCCAACATCTTCATGAAATCCTACGGATACTTCTTCTCTTGTAAGTAGAAAAGGGAATTCTTTCGAAATCCCCCTTTAAAGGCATCAAGGTGATCGACTAGTCTAGGATGCACATCTCGAGGGTGACTGCATTAAAATGATTTTTGAAGTCACGCTGGGGTTCTCCTTTCCTCAGCTTGATATTCATCAGGAACCCAGATTGTCAGTATTGTCTTTTGCTTATCATGAAGTGGGCAACAAACAATCGACTCATCTGGTCGAATGAGTGAACAAAGCCTAACTTTAGATCTGAGTACCAATCTTAAGCTACCTTCTAGGGATAGAAGGAAAGGCTCGGTGCAGAATCCTATAGCTTGATCTATGAAAGAGCATGAGAGCTTTGAAGCTCTCAAGGTGGTCTACTGAGTTGGTCAACCAATCATAGGTTCCAACTGGGGTGCATCTTAAAGTTGGCAAGTAGTGGTTCTCACATGATTCTATCACTGAAAGATGGGTCGATTTGGAAACCGATTTGATCGCACAGATTAGTAGCCTGGTGCCATAATGCTTCGATCCGTCGATTCATTTCTTAAAACCTATGATCTATATCTGCATTGTGAACAGTGTAATTCTCTATATGGTGGGATGGGGATCGATCCATGATGGATCCCTTATCGGAGTGAGGGGTTGGCAAGCATCTCCTTCGCTTGGGACTAGGGGTCGGCTTAGCCGTGTTTGCCTATCCCTGTTTGGACTTCACAGTGGAGATTAAGGAGGTTGTTGCTGGGGCACCTCTTATGCTAGATTTGGTTGTTGTATGGCACTGACTACTATGGTTAACACATACATCTGAGCAACTAGAGTATTGAACTAGTCCTGGCTTATCCTGCAATCGGGGTGGGGGAGGCTGTGCAGGTGCCTTCAGTTACTGAGCTGAAGCATGATTCTTGATCAGATTTTTAGTTGACCGACACACCATGGTGTTGGAACACCTTGAGGATGTTCTTTGTGGTGGCATGGTGAGCTATAGCATACTCCTTCCCAAAAATGAGCATGGCCTCTCTTTTTAGCACCAATCTATTGCAGCAGATTTCTGACTCAGGCCAGAGTTGAGGTGAGGCCCAGTAGGGATGACAGCGACTAGACCTACAAAATAAGTCTCTGACCGAAAGTGGTTCCGATGGGAACCCTCCTACAATCAAGTCAAAAATTTGGAATAGATAAGAAAGAGCATGCGAGAAAGTTGCATACCTAGGGGGGCCCATGTTGCCTCTATTTATAAAGGTGAGAGCCATGGGAGAGAGTAATTAGAGATTGCTTTGACTCTTTTAGATGTGCTATCCCAAGATCCTTGGCCTGATTTCTTAGTATGGAGTAGTTGCAGCTGCCTTATCTGGTTGATAGCCAACTACTCCCAATGGTACTGTGATTTGATGGGATTGTATTAGGGTTTTCTGCCAAATTTTTTGAATATGGTGATCAAAGCGAAGGTCGAAAGGAAAGGGTGTCAAAGAGAGCGTGGCTCCGCTGCTCACCATGTGTACTATAGGAAATGAGGATTGATGGTAAACACTAGGGTCAGAGCCAATGTGGGGGTCAAAATTCAAAATCTGGATTGGTGTCCAATGTCTGGAGGCCATTGGTGACAAGGGCGGTGGTCAAGATGTAGATCGGCAAACTAACGCTCCTAAAGATGGCGTTGCACATCGATGCTGGGGTCAACAGCTCAAGAGTGGATTGATGGCTTTCAAAAATATTGATGATGAGGTCGAAACCCTGTGCACGAATCGGTGGTTGATGTGCACGGGTCGGTCATAATCAAAGCCTACCCATGTCTTCAGCTCGGGCACCAAGATTTTACCCATAACAGGTACCAACCAGCATATGCACATTACTTCCACATAACAAGGATCACAAAACTTAAGACTAAGTCAAGGCCTTGTCCATCTTGAAGAGAGAGTAGGCATCACTATACATAGCTATTGTATTTGACAGCACAATAAGGATAATCATGAAAATAGATAAGATCTTATCCCACTTGGTCATTATGCCATGAGGATTCCTGAAATAATACTATAGAAAGGATATAAAATTATTTTAAATCTATCACTATGTTAAAGAGATTGCTTATACAAATCTTGAATCACAACTTAGAGGCCCAAAAGTCAAAATAGAAAAATCTATGGCTAATTAAAGAGAGGCAGAAACCAAGCATTGTGAGCATGGCCAGCTGCCCATTCTTGATCTCCTTCACTTTAAGCAATGCTGCTTGGTCATGATCATTAGCTAACCCCAAAGGATCAAATGGACCTCTTGGGTAAAGCTTATCCTCCAAATTCTATAGAACTACCAAAAAAATGATTAATTTGCACTCATTGGAGTATTCTAACAATTAACAAAACAAATTTAGACATCCCATGGATGCAATTATGCAAATATTGTGACTGTGTCATGCTGTAACAAATCCTACATATCGAGACCACCAAAAAATACTGCACATATACAATATAACTTAACCTAATTATCATAAGCAAAGTATTGATGCTTGACCAAGCCATCAAACTAAATTATTATGCTTCATAAGATTACCTATGCACATATCTTGTATCGTACCCCATATCCAACCTAAGCACACATTTGTGAGCTACACCTTGTTGCATAGCAAACACCTGCAATGACACTAGCAACATAAGCAACTATACCTAAATTAATTGTTCATAAAAACATAGAAAAGGTTAGGAAAGTCTCACCTCAGCAACTAATTTTTTCAAACAAAAATCATTATATCATTCATTTCCATTTCACTTTACAAAGGAAACAACTATCAAGTTACTGATTTACTTTCAAATGCCTGATAAAATAACCTTCAGCCAAGTACTTACACTATCAAGAAATTTTAAGATTAAGTTATAAAAGAAAATAGCTCAAGATCAAGATTCGAAACAACCTTCAACAAAAATAACTAATAAATCAGCCCTTAGATTAGCATCAACAAGGTCTGTATATCTAGTTGATCAAAACAATCATCAAGCATAAGTTGTAAGTTTTCAAAGTCCCAAAATTAGCAAAGTCACACCACAACCCTGACCAAACTTGATAGAAATAGTTGCAAAAGAAAATAACTTTTTCACTTACATACATAATTAACTATGCATAAAAATTATAATATTCCTAACAATGTAAATATAATAATTAAAATGATTGTTACCAATATAAGCTAATCATCAGTATTAACAACAATCATTTTGTAATCTTCCATCTCATATTTTATATGGGAAGGTGGGCCTTCTACATATAAAAAAAAAATTATAAAATTGAAAAATATAAAATTTTAATGCATTAATATATAATAAAGGTTATAGTATTTTAGAAATTGGACCTGTAAGATGAGGCAAGGTATCTCGAAACCAATCCTACATGCATCTCAAAGCCTCAACTGTATCTGAAGATAAGCTATTACAAAAATCATCCAAAATTATGCTTGCAGTATTGAGGGTAGACTCAAATGCAATGGTGGAGATAGAAATTACTAAGATATCATGAACCATCCAGGAGAATATCCTATTGGATATTCTGATTTATTAAGTCTAATCTAGAATAATTTAGATTTTGATTGTTAGGAATTGTGTCCTAAAGCCAATTGACTTATTATAAATAATTAAGCTTTTGTATATGAATTATTTATCAATGAATAAGAGTTAGTTTGGCAAGTTTATTATATCGACATCTTCCCAATGGAACTCTTAATTTTATAATAAAGTCCTTAAAACTATAATACAATCAATAAAGGAGCATTTATCGAATAATTCTTAAACATGTTCGCAACCAAATGATATGCATTAAAAAAATGATGACATTTATCGAGTGTAGGTCATTGTGTACCATATAAGTTAGTTGTCCGCATAATCAAAGAGTGTGGAGATACTAGTATGGTATACAGATAAGATATAGGAGTACATCATCATCGAACAAGTGACTCACTTGTTGAGTACTCCACTGTCAAAAGCAGCTCGTGAAGTGTATGGACATAAGTGTCCTTTAGACCTGAGATCACCATGGTGACTTGCAAGCAACTCACTGTGTTTCGATGCTAGACTATATACATTTCTAATATAGTGACGGAAGGCTACTGGATCAGTTAAGTACTTGCGATGTCTGTGTATGGATCAAGATGAGATTGACCCTTCTGAATTTTGGAAGATAATGCATTATTGTATTTTAATTTAGTAAAATCTTAACCAAGATAATTCATATGATGGATTTAAAAGGTTAAAATATAATGTGGATGACTCATTCAGGATTGACAGTTAAATCCTAGATCGTCCTTGAGTATTCAGGATCAAAGGGATGAATTATGTGGTAACCATAAGCCTATGTTCTTGAATATTACTTTACAAATATTCGACCTATCCGGACGTCAGAAATTATTGGTAGATGATAACTTTGGTTAGTATAGAAAACTATTCCTATACTATCAGCTTAGTGTTCGAACCTATGGAGCATGCACAAAGTCAAACAACATAGAAAATAATTAATCTAAGTCTATGTGTTCAATTTGAAAGTACGTGATTTAATTGAATAAATAGATTAATTTAATTAAAAATTAAGTTAAAAATCATATGAGATTAAACAGTTAACTATGTCTAGCTAACACTGGACATGAGGTATAGATTTAATTTCATAGATGATAATGATCTGATCTATGATCTAAGAGATTTATGAGAGATTAAATTCAAATGCTAATTATTTCAGATTAGATTTAATTTAATTAGAATTGATTGGGACAAAAATCCAAGTTAGACATAAACCTGTATCTTAATCAGATTGAAATTGACAATCTCTTCGAGTTTGGTTCGAATCCTATTCGAATCAGATTCAAATTGGACTCAAATTGAACCCAAATTGAATTAGTTTCATAGTCCCAAAACCCTCATAAGCTGCCGACCAAGAAAGATAAGGAGCACTAAATATTCCATCCCTCTCTTGTACACATGCATGAAAAGTCATGACATGCAAAGATATGGGCGTCTCATCTATTTAAAGGAGGGACTCAAACCATCGGTAGTTATGAGTTGGTTTGTGCGACAAAACAAAGAATACTATCGATGAGATAGAGAGGGTTTTGTGCGACCAAGCAAAGGGAGGCATCCTTCTTCTTGGTGTGACATCTTGGGCGCTCCTATTTTGGCATGAAGACTCCCATGTGAGATTGGATCTCCACCCTTCTTGCTTCCTTTCTGAAGGATCGATGTTTTAGAATCATCCTTCTCTCCTGCGAGGCTTGGCGTATATGCGAAGCAGAGGATCTATATCTTCAGACCTCGTGAGGTATCAGATTCAAGTAATCACCTGGGAATTTTGATCCTTATTCCATTGCATACAAGATAATTTATAAAGTTATAAAGTTTTAGAATAAAAAATTTTTTAGATACACCCTGGCGATCCGATTCTGATCAAATTTTTTTCTTCAACTGGTATCAGAGCCAGGTTGATAATATGGATGCATAGATAATTTATTATATTGAGATTACATCTAGTATGTAATCAAATTTTTATGTTAGATATTGAATCAAATTTAGACCTATTATCTAAAATTTTCTAATCTGGTTTTGATCAGATTTCAAGAACCTAATCAATGGTTGGTTATGGTTTGTTATAAATCTATTATAACAAAATTTTGTTGCAAATTTTTAACCTATTTATGATCTATTTTAAATCAATTTTTATTAGAATTTTATGAAGTTATTTCAGGTTAGAAGTTAGACTTAATCTAGATCTGAATCAAATCTGTTTTGATAGATTTTCATATTTGATTTTAAACAAAATTCTGCACAACATAAAAATAGGTTTAATCAGAATTTTATTTTCTATACGTTCATATGTGTTTCTAAAGAGTTTTTTTATATAATTCTAGATCTAAAATTAATTATTTTATATGTCATATAAATATAAGTTCAGATCTGAAATATTATATGATGATGTGAACTAATTAGACTAGATGCATAATATGTATGATGTGATCATGTTCATATGAGTGCACACCTGAATTTTTGTTTATTGCATATGTAGATGCAATTAAATTTGAAATTAGATTTTTGATCTTAGTAGTACTCGAATTGAGATGATCATCAGGTTGTTCGATCATAAGTCCCTCTCTTATCCATTTGATTGGTTCTCTTATGACGAGTAAAGATGCCACTATGATCAAGTCTCATGAAGAAGAATCGTAAAAAAAAGTTTTAAAATTATTTTAATCATGAATATGTTTAGACTAGATCTAAAATAATTTATGATTAATTATAATTTTAGTAAAATAAATTTAGATATAAAAATTGATTTTAAGATCTGAATTATATATTGCATATGATATAATATATAGAGATCTAAATTTTTCTATCGTGCATATAATGTATATATAAAATTTAGATCAGATTGATATATATTTAATTATTAAACTTAGATCTATAAATTAAATTTTAAGACCTGAATTATGACATATGATGTATATTTTACATGAAATCCTAGTAAAATAGTTTTATAAATTGAAACACATATTTCACATACTTAATTTGAAATTAAGTTTAAAAGATCTAGATTTAAGAATTGAAGATGTTAAGACACCTCATAAATCGATGGATAATGGGTTAGCTTGAATCAGGTCATCTAACTAGGTTAGACCTAGGATTAAAAATAAATATGGACTAATCAAAAAAATTGATTAAATCTAATCAAAAATTATATTAGATATTATCAAAATTTTTTTAGATCAACCTCAATAGTTGTAGCTTGATCAAGTCTATAGTTTTGACCATATCAAATGGACCTGATTGTAGCTCAGTGGTTTAGCCTGAGTCCTTTGGCTGATCAAATCGAACAATTAGTAACTAAGATAAGTATGACATTTTAATCGATGATTTTTAATTGATAGTCTATTTATCTGGCTATTTCAATGGTATCTAAGATAAGCCAAGACAGACCCTCCTATTGATCTCACTTATCTGACCAATTTGGTAGATTATATTTTTATTAGGTCATTGAATGATTCGAGCTGACCCATTCCATTAAGATAAATCAGCTTGATTGATTTAAGTGTCTCTGGATCAACTTGTCTCTAGTCTTCTTCATGACTTGATGAAGTCAGTAGGAGGATTTATGACTTACAGGTTAATTTTTTTTTTTATTCTCAAATCATTAAATCAAATTCTCTAAATTATTAGATCCTTAAAATGATACAGTTATGAGGATAATTAGTTCATAGCCTCACATAAAGGTGCAAGATAATGGGTCCAATGATCTAAATAAGCATTGAAAGTGCCACATGCCTGGTGTTTATTAGATATTGAAATTATCATTCATCATATGACAATCTAGTTGTGTCTCTCAGATCAATGATCAGGTTGGCCGAGCCACACTCGGATCTGAGCATTCGTTTGTTGGATGCAATACATGTGATCATATTAATGGTTGGACTTAACTAAAATTTTCAGTAGAGGTGCCGCATGCCTACTGAAGAGAGGTCTGAGGTAAAATCTAATTGCTAAAAAATATTTAAAAAAATAATTGATTAAGAACCTATCCATAGATGCATTAGGATTAGCCGAGCCACACTCGGATCCGAATGCTGTCTGTGTGGATTCTAGTATCCGCTAAGAGATTAATGTAATTTTTCAAATTTGAGAGAGAGGCTATCAATTCATATAAAATAATAGGAGAACCTTTAAACTAAAGTCATATCTTTTGAATTAAAATAATTCATATACTAATAGGCTTTTGATTTTTTTTTCAGCAATGGCTAATACACTATCACTCTGCTCACTGTTAGACAGTGACAAGCTTATCAGACCCAACTTTGATAGCTGGTATTGAAAGTTGAAGATCGTCCAGGAGCACGAGAGGATCCTGCACGTGCTTCCAGATCCAGCATCTAAAGAACCTGCTGTCAATGCATCTCGTGCAATGAGAAATATTTATTTGAAGTGGCTCAATGACCGTATGACTGTGCATTACATTATAAGGGTAGCCATGAATGATGAACTTAGCTGTAAGTTCGAGGATGCACAATCGGAGCAAATCATTCAAATATTGAATGAGTCCTTCGGTATCCCTGAGGATGCTGAGAGACATAAAATCTTCTATGCTATGTTCAATGCCCGTATGCGAGAGGGGACATCAGTCACTGATCATATATTGTACATGATTGAGCAGATTGAATGCTTGAGCAAACTTGACTTTCTGTTACATGAATAATTGAATAAGGATGCTATCCTGAACTCGCTATCGAAATCCTACCTACCCTTCTTGAGTTATTATAGAATTACCAAGCTTGCAATGAACTACTGTGGTTTGCTAGGATTGCTGCAGATATTCGAGAAAGATCATCGGTTCAGAAGCAGCCAATGCATATGGTAGGAGGTTCATCAGTAGGTCATCGATCCTCTAAGAGAGGAAAGAAGAAAAAGGTGCAAAAGAGTCATACCGTCGATCCAAAACTGAAGCAAAATAAAAAGTCGAAAGTTGATAAGAGTCAGCCAGAATGCTTGTTTTGTAAGAAGCTAGGTCATTGGAAGAGAAACTGTTCTACATATATGCTTTTCTTGTACCAAACAGGCCAAAGAAGAGAAACAAGTAATCAGTTGCTACATAAAGTACTTATATGATAACTCTTTGTAATTTCTCTGTCTATGATACTACTATCTCGGTATTGAATATCGAAAGTTCAATTGATATTTATAATTCGTTGCAAAGACTGCAGGTCAGTAGAAAGTTTAGAGAAGGCAAGCAATTTCTGAACGTTGGAGATGAAAATCTTGTTCTAATTCTAGCTTTAGAAACTATGCAGCTCAGTTTCGAGTCTAGTAGTATCATGTTAGATGAGTGTCATTATTGTCCTTCTTTTATGATGAATATTTTCTCTGTAGGTCTTTTGGTCAAACTTGATTTTAAATTTTTAATAAAAGATGATTTTTGTGACATCATTGTGAATGACACTAAAATCATGCAAAGATAATTGAAACATGGTATATACCTCTTATCACAGCCTGTTAATATAATATACACATTGAACAAATGACCTAGAATAGATAATGTCAGCGATACATATCTTTGACATTGTACACTAGGTCATGTAAACAAGAACAGGATAAACAAGTTGACCAAAGAGTATCCTCGATATTAATGATTATGAATCATTACCGACCTGTGAATCCTGTCCTCTTGATAAAATTACTAAGTCACTTTTTAAGAAAAAAGATGAACGAGTCAGGGATGTTCTAAGTCTAGTACATAGTGATATATGTAGACCTATGAATATAGACGCCATAGGAGGATACTATTACTTTATTACACTTACTGATGACCTATTGAGGTACGATACATCTACTTATAAAATATAATTCTAAACATTTAAAATATTTAAATGATTCTGTAGTGAAGTAAAATAACAGACTGAAAAGAGTATTAAAACTCTTCGATCAGACTGAGGAGGTGAATACCTCACCAGTGATTTTCTGATATATCTACAGAAGAATGAGATTCTCTCATAATGGATCTCTCTTGGAATACCATAATACAATGAGATGTCTGAAAGGAGAATCGAATATTGTTAGATATGGTATGATCTATGATGAATTTTGCATCTCTACCAATCTCTTTTTAGGGATATACTTTTGATACTGTCTGCTACGTATTGAATAAGGTCTCTAGCAAGTCTATCAATAAAACACCTTATGAGATATGGACAGGACGTAAGTTGGTGCTCTCACACCTTAGGATTTGAAGATATCTGACTTATGTCAAATGTTTAAAGATAGACAAGCTTGGACCTAGGTCAAATAAATGCTTATTTGTAGGATACCATAAGAAAATGAAAAGGTATTATTTCTACCTTGCTGAAGAACAAAAACTGTTCGTCAGCAACAGAGCAATCTTTCTAAAAAGAGAGTTTCTTAGTGAAGGAATTGATGCCGCAAAAATTAAACTTGGTGAAGTTCATAAGGTAGAAAAATTGGCATATACAAAATCAGATTTAATTAAAGAATCAAATCCAGAGCCTATAGAGATGCCATTAAGGAGATCCGATAGAATACTGCATCAACCAGACAGATACTATAATTTTTTGGTCCAGAATAATGATCCTACCGAACTAGATGAGAATAATGAGGATCTGATCATCTATATGGATGCTATGCAACAGTCCAACTCCAAAAAATAGCTTGATGTCATGAAATTCGAGATGGAGTCCATGAAGATTAATGGTGTATGGACACTTGTTGATCCATCCGAAGGGATTAAACCTATAGAGTGTAAGTAGATTTTCAAAAAAAAAAAAGAAGCGGATGGGAAGGTGGAGACCTATAAAGCCTGTCTAGTTGCCAAAAGATATCATCAGTATTATGGTATTGACTATGATGAGACGTTCTCTCTTGTGATAATGCTCAAGTCTATTCGGATTATGCTTGCAATAGCAGCACACTTAGATTATGAGATCAGGCAAATGGATGTTAAAATCACTTTCCTTAATGGAAAGCTGGAAGAAGAGGTGTATATGATATAATCTGAAGGGTTCACATCCACAAACGAATTTAAAGTGTACAAGCTAAATAGATCCATTTATGAACTGAAGCAAGCATCCAGGAGTTGGAACATACGTTTTGATTAGATGATCAAAATGTATGGCTTCGTTAGGAATGAAGAAGGACTTTGCGTCTACATATGGATTAACGATTCTGTAGTCATCTTCCTTGTATTATATGTAGATGACATACTGTTAATAAAAAATGACATCCCAGCTTTGTAAAATGTAAAGCTGTGGCTATCATTACAGTTCTCTATAAAAAAATTGAGAGAAGTATCCTATATCCTAGGGATGAAGATTTATAGAGATAGATCTAGAAGATTGCTTGGATTATCCCAATCCACATACATCGATATTATGTTGAAATGGTTCAATATGGAGAATTTCAAAAAAGATTTTTTTTGATAGATCATGAAATTACTCTCTCAAAGAAAGATTGTCCGACAATCCCTCAAGAGAGAGAGAGTGTATGAATAGAATCCCATATGCTTCTGTAGTGGGATCTATCATATACACCATGACGTGTAGGAGGCCGGATGTAGCCTATTCACTAAGGGTAGTAAGTAGGTACCAGTCTGATCTAGATGAGAACCATTGGAAGGTTATGAAGATAATCCTTAAGTATTTGAGAAATACTAAGGCCACTTATCTATGGAGATTCTGACTAAAAACTTATGAGATATACTGATTCTAATTTTCAATCAGATCATGATGACAGTAGAAGCGTGTCGGGCTACGTATTCACCTTGAATGGAAGAGCGATATGCTGAAAGAGTTTCAAGCAACACACGGTGGCTGACTCTGTATGCGAAGCAGAATACATTATGATATCTGATGCTGCAAAAGAGGCTGTTTGGTTAAGGAAGTTTATTACTGAACTTAGGATAGTTTTCTCTATTGATGGTCCAGACTTACTATATTGTGATAGTATTGGAGCCATAGCTCAAGCTAAGGAGTCCAAGTCCCATAAGAGAATCAAACACATTCTGTGACCCTATCATCTTATCCGTGAGATTGTGGATTGACGTGACATCGAGCTGCAAAAGATTAATGAAAAGAAAAACTTTACTGACCTCTTCACTAAAGCTCTCGAGATCAAAGAGTTCGATAATCATAAGTAGAAGATGAGTATAAGATACTACCCCAATTGACTTTAGTCCAAGTAGGAGTTGTTAGAAATTATATCCGAAAGTCAATTGGCTTATTTTAAATAATTAAATTTTTATATATGAATTATTTATCAATGAATAAAAATTATTTTGGTAAGTTTATCATATTGACATCTTTTCTATAGAACTCTTAATTGTATGATGAATTCCTTAGAACTATAATACAATCAATAAAGAAAGATTTATTGAATAATTCTTAAATATATTCGTGACCAAATGATACATCATTAAAAAGATGATGACATTTATGAGTGTAGATCATTGTGTGCTATATAGGTTGGTTATCTTCGTAATCAAGGAGTGTGAGATACTGGTATGGTATACAGATGAGATGTAAAAGTATATCATCATCGAACAAGTGACTCACCTACTGAGTGCTCCACTATCAAGAGTAGCTTGCTAAGTATATGGGCATAAATGTCCCTTAGATCTGGATCACCACGATGATTTATATGCAACTCACTGTGCTTTGGTGTCGGACTGTCTGCATTTCTAATGCAGTGACGGAAGGCTATTGGGTACAGTCAAGTATTTACGAAATCTATGTGTGGATCAAGATAGGATTGATCCCTCTGAATTTTAAAAGATAATACTTCACTATATTTTAATTTAATAAAATCTTGATCAGAATAATCTATATGATAGATTTGAAAGGTTGAAATACAATATGGATGACTCATTCAAGGTTGATAGTTAAATCCTAGGTCATTCTTGAGCATTCAGGATCAAAGAGATGAATTATGTGGTAACCATATGTCAAAGTTCTTGAATATTACTTTATAAATATTTGACCTATCCAGACATCGAGAACTACTTCTAGATGGTCACTTCGATTAGTATAGGAAACTATTCCTATGCTACTGGCTTAGTATTCAAGCCTATGGAGTTACGTACAAAGTCAAGCAACGTAAAAAAAAATTGACCTAAGTCTATACATTCAATTTGAAAGTATGTGACTTGATTGAATAAATAGATTAACTTAATTAAGAATTAAGTTAGAGATCATACGGGATTAAACTGTTGACTGTGTCTAGCTAGCACTGTACATGAGGTACAGGTTTAATTCTGAAGATGATAATGATCTAATCTATGATCAAGGAATTTATGAGAGATTGAATTTAAGTACTAATTATTTTAAATTAGATTTGATTTAATTAGGTTTGATTGGATTAAAAATTTAAGTTAGACTTAGACTTGTATCCTAATCAGATTGGGATTGACAATCTCTTCGAGTTTGGTTCAAATTTGATTCAAATCAGATTTAAATTGAACTCAAATTGAACCAAAATTAGATTAGTTCCACAGAATCCCAAAACCTTGAGACTCTCCCTCATAAGTTGCCGACCAAGAAAGATAGGGAGCGCTGAATATTTCTGTTCCTCTCTTATCTGCATGCGTGAAAAGCTATGACGTGCAAAGATATGGGTGTCTCATCTATTTAAAGGAGGGACTCAAACCATCAGTAGTTATGAGTTGATTTGTGTGACAAAACAAAGAATACTATCAATAAGATTGAGAGGGTTTTGTGTGACCAAGTAAAGGGAGGCACCCTTCTTCTTGGCATGACATCTTGGGTGCTCCTATTTTGGCATGAAGACTCCCATCTGAGATTGGATCTCCACCCTTCTTGCTTCCCTTTTGAAGGATCGACACTCCAGAATCATCCCTCTTTCCTACAGGGCTTGGCATGCACACGAAGTAGAGGGTTTGTATCTTCAGACTATTAAGAAATGTATCCTAAAGCCAATCATTTGGATGATTGTACTCTTTGAAATTTATATATGAATTATAAAATAATAAAAATTATTTGATATTTTCATCACAAAGATACATCTTTCTTGAATGAACTCTTGTGTTGTGATGAAGTCCTTAGAACTATATGACAATCGATAAAGAAAGATTTATCGAATAGTTCTTAAACATGTTCGTAACTAAATGATACATCATTAAAGGATGATGACGGTTATCGAGTGTAGATCATTACGTACCATATAAGTTGGTTGTCCTCATAATCAAGGAGTGTGGAGACACCGATATAACATACAGGTGAGATGTAGAAGTACATCATCATGGAACAAGTGACTCACCTGTAGAGTATTCTACTATCAAGAGTTGCGCACGAAGAATATAGGCACAAGTGTCCCTTCAACCTGAGAGTACTACGATGACTTGCAAATAACTCACTATGCTTTGATACCAGACTACCTGTATTTCTAATATAGTGACGGAAGGCTACTGGGTATAGTCAAGTACTTATAAAATCTACGTATGGATTAAGATGAAATTGATCCCTCCATATTTCAGGAGTTGATGTATCACTGTATTTCAATTGAGTAAGATCTCGATCAGAACAATCCATGTGATAGGTCACAAGATTTAACAAGGATTGAAATACAATATGGATGACTAATCCAGGGTTGATAATTAAATCCTAGGTCATCTTGAGCATTCAGGATCAAAGAGATAAATTATGCGGTAACCATATTCCATGGTTCTTGAGTGTTGTCTTGAAAACATATGACCTATCCTGACGTCAGAAACCATACTAGATAGTAACTTCAATTAGTACAAAAAATAATTTTCTGTACTACCGGCTTAGTGTTCGAACCTATGGAGTCACACACAAAGTCATGCAAAGTAGAAAAGAATTGACCTAAGTCTATATGTTCAATTTGAAAGTACATGACTTGATTAAATAAATAAATTAGCTTAATTGAGAATTAAATAAGAGGTCATATGGAATTAAATGTTGACTATATCTAGCTAGCACTGGATATGAGATTTAGGTTTAATTCTGAGGATGATAATGATATGATAAATGATCCAAAAGATGTATGAGAGATTGAATTCAAGCACTAATTAATTTTATATTAGATCTGATTTAATTAGACTTGATTGGGTTAAAAATCCAAATTAGATTTACACCAAAATCCTAATTAAGTTGGGATGCACAGCCTCTTCAAGTTTCATTCAAATCATATTCGAATCGAATTTGAATCGGATCAAATTTGAGCAAAATTAGTTTAGAACCAAAAAGTCCTTAAACCCTGGGACTCTCTCTTGTATTGTGGCTGACCAAAGAGGAGGAGCACAGAAATTATTTCTGCCCCATATTAACGTGCGTGAAGGGTTCTTGCGTGAGTAGATGAGGTGCTCTCCTTTCTTATGTTAGTTTCCTACTTGGTTAGGAGTCCTAAATCAGTAAGGACATAATTAGATCATGTGGGCATCTATTTAAAGGAGGGACCAACAACCATCGGTTGTTATGGTTGTGTGCAACAAAAAGAAACTAAAAACATCAGTAAAAGAAGAGGTATTATGTGCGACACAAAAAGAAGGTGAGGGTGGATGCTAATATGAAAATTAGAGAGGGGCTTTCTATTCCTCTTGGGTGCTGACTTCTTGGCATGAAGGTCCTTGTCCGAGATCCCATCCAACATGAGATCAGATCTCATTCTTCTTCCTTTCTTCCCTTCTAAAGATTGATGCCAAGGAGATCATCCTGCTTTCTTATGGAGCCTAACATGCACACGAAGTAGAGGGCTGTGCATTCAGACCTTGTGAGGCATCGGATTCGAGTTCTTTAGAAGATTTTAATTTTTATTCCACTATGAATAAGGTAACTCATAATTGTTATGTAATCCTTAGAATAGAAAAAAAAATTTAGATACACCCTGGTGATTTGATCAGATCAGACGAATTGTCCCTTCAGCTGGTATTAGAGTCAGACTGATACATGGATACATAGATTAATTTTTTTGATATTTTTACATATTGTATGTAATCAGATTTTTATGATAGATAATAAATCTGATTTAGACCTGTTAATTAAAAATTTTTTGATTTGGTTCTGACTAGATTTCAAGAACCAAATTAATAGTTGATGATGGTTTGTTATAAATCTGTTATAACATAATTTTTTTGATATAAATTTTTACTAAAATTATAATCTAATTAAAATTTATTTTAAACTTATTTAACAAATTTTTTATGTGGTTGTTTTGGATGAAAAGTTAGACTTAATCAAAATTTGAATTAAATTTATTTTGATAGATTTTTAGATTTGATTTTAGGCAAAATTCTGTACAACATCAAATCAGATCAAATCAAAATTTTATTTTCATATGTTCATATGTATATTTAAATTATTTTTCTATATAATTTTTTATTTGAATTGAATATTTTATATGCTATATAAATTTAGTTTTAGATTTGAAATAATATATATAATACATTGATCTAATTAGATTAGATGCAAAATATCAATGATATCATCATGTTTATAAGTGCACGCTTGAATTTTTTTGCATATCGCACATGTAGATTATTAGACAATAAACATATAGATGTAATTAATTTTAAAAATTAGATTTTTAATCTTAGTAGTTCAGTATTAAAATTGAGATGATCATCAGGTCATCCGATCATAAGAGAAAGTAGGGATTAAGTTCCTCTCTTGCCTGTTCGATGGGTTCTCTTATGACAAGTAAGGATGCCACTGTGATCAAATCTCATGAAGAAAAATAGTAAAAATAATTTTAAAATTATTTTGATTATAAATATATTTAGATTAGATTTAAAATAATTTATAATTCATTATAATTTTAATAAAAAAATTTAGATATAAAAATTATTATAAGATCTGAATCGCATGTTACATATGATGTAATTTGAATTGATTTGAATATTGCTACGATACATGCGATGTATGTATGAGATTTAGATCAAATTAATACATATTTAATTATTAAATAAAGATTTAAAAAATAGATTTTAAGATATAAATTTATGAAATATATAGTATGCTTCACCTAAAATCTTAGTAGAATAGTTCTACAAATAGAAATACATATTTTACATACTTAATTTATAATTAAGTTATCTAGATTTGAGAATTGAAGATATTAAGATACCTCATAAAATGATGGGCAATGGATTAGCATGAATCAGATCTTCTAACTGGGTTAGACCTAAGGTTAGAAATAATATGGACTAATTAGAAAAATTGATTAAATATAATCAAGAGTTGAATTAGATTAGGTAAGAATTTTTCTAGATCAACCTCAATAGTTATAGCTTGATCAAATCTATATTTTTGATCATACCAAATGGACTGGATCATAGCTTAATAGTTTAGTCCGAGTCTTCTGGTTGATCAAATCGAAACTAATCGATCAATTGATGTCTAAGATCAGTTGGACAATATTACTTGCTAATATGATCGATGATTTTTAATTGGCAGTCCATTATCTAGTCATTTCAATAGTGTCTAAGGCAAGCCGAGGCAGATCCTCCCACCGATCTCACTTACTTGGCC
Source organism: Elaeis guineensis (assembly GCF_000442705.2). Taxonomy (NCBI): domain Eukaryota; kingdom Viridiplantae; phylum Streptophyta; class Magnoliopsida; order Arecales; family Arecaceae; genus Elaeis; species Elaeis guineensis. The sequence continues at coordinate 25,450,746 of NC_026001.2, forward strand.
AATTTGCTAGATTATATTTTGATTAGATCACTGATTGATTCGAGTTGACCCATGTCATTAAAGTAAATCAATGTGACTGATTTAGGTGTCTCTAAATCAGCTTGTCTATAGTCCTCTTCATGATTTGGTGAAGTCAGTGGGAGGATATATGACTTGCAGGTTGATCTCTTCTCTCATTCCTAAATTATTAAATCAGTTCGACTGATTTAGGTACCCTTGGATCAGCTTATCTCTAGTCCTCTTTATGACTTGATGAAGTTAGTAGGAGGATTTAGACTCTCCAGTCCAATAGACTAGCTTGTCTAGTCCTTTTGTGATTTGGTGAAGTCAATGAAAAGATTTAAAACTCGTCAGTCAAAATATTCTCAAATCATTAAATCAAATCTTCTAAATTTTAGATCTTTAAAATGTGATAGTTATAGGGGTAATTAAATCATAGCCTCCCATTAAGATTAATGATAATGGATCCAATTGTTTAGGTAAGCATTGCAAACCCATAGACCTGGTGTATATTTGGATATTAGAATTATCATTCATTATATGGTAACTCAGTCGTGTCTCTCTGATAGGTGGTCAGGTTGGCCGATCAAAATTGGGCCTGATCATTTGTTGGTTAAATGGACTGAGTATGGTCATATTAATGGTTGGACCTAACTCAACCTTTCAGTGGAGGCTCTAGCCTACTGAAATAAAATCTGAGATAAAATAAATTACTAAAAATTATTTAAAAAAATAATTGGTTAAAAATCTATCCATAGATATATATGGGTTGGCCGACCATAGCCGAGCACATGTGTAGTCTGTGTGAATTCTAGTACCCACTAAGAAATTAAGGTCATTCCTCGAATTGAAAGTAGAGGCTACCAATTCATATAAAGTAATGGAAGGACCTTTAGACTAAAGTTCAAATTTTTAAGATTAAATAATTTATATACTAATAGGTCTTAATATTTTTCTTTTAGTGATGGCCAGTAATTTGTTGCTTCGCTTGCTGTTGGACAGTGACAAGCTTATAGGACCAAATTTCAATAATTAGAATCAAAAATTGAGAATAATTTTTGAGCATAAAAAGATCCAATGTATGATTACGGATCCAGCACCGAAAGTACCAATTCCTAATGCAGATGGGATGGTTAGAGATACTTATCAGAAGTTGCTAAATAACTATACGACAGTATATTGCATAATGAGGGCTGCTATGAGTGACAAATTTAGTTGTAAATTTGATGATGCTCAATCGAAAGAAATACTTCAAATATTGAACAAGTCTTTTGGCATACTTGAGGATTTGTTCTCAACAGAGTATCGATCCTCTGAGAGAGGAAAGATAAGTATAGTACAGTGGTATCATGTTAGAGCTTCCATGTCCAATCGAACTAACCAGTCTAAAGCAGACCAAAGTCAGACAAAATACTTTTTTTGCAAGAAGTTGGAGCACTGTAAGAGGAATTATCCTCTATATCTAGCTGTCTTTGAGCCAAACAGGTCCAGAAAAAGAAATCAGCAAAAGATTGCTAGACAAGATACTATATGATAACGCTTTGTAATTTCTCTGTTTGTGATGATACTATCGGGTATTGGATTGCTGGGAAATATGTCCCAAAAGCCAATCATCAAGCTGTTGACGGTTGAGCAACCAAGTATTGTAATTGATTTGTTAATAAATAAAATATATTTGGCATCTTCATCATAAGCTTTCATCTTCTAATGAACTCCGTTGTTATGATGAAGTCCTTAGGACTATTTAAGTTCGATAAAGAGAGAATTTATTGATTAGTCCTTAAAACTATTCACGATCAAATGATAAGCTGTTAATAAAGACGACAGCTTCTATCGAGCATAGGTCGCTGTAAGCCAAATGGGTTGGTTGTCCTCTTAACCAAGGAGTGTGGAGATACTGGTATGGCATACAGGTGAGATGTAAGGGTACATCATCATTGAACGTGACCAACTCCAGAGTATTCTACTGTCGAGAATGTCTCTGATGGGATATAGGTATAAGTATCCCTTAGACTGAGATCGCCTCAGTGACTTGCAAGCAACTCACTGTGCTTTGGTACTAGACTAACTGAATTTTTAATTCAGAGATGGAAGGCTTTTGGGCACAGTCAAGTACTTGCAAAGTCAGAGTATGATCGAGATGGATTGACCACTCCAAGAGTTGGAGAAGAATGAGTCGCTGTATTTCAATTTAGCAAAATCTTGGCCAGGGTAATCCATCAGATGGATTTGATATTTTGAAATACAATGTGGACAACCTGATCAGAGTTGACAGTTGAACTCTGGGGTGTCCTATGATCATTTTGGTCAAGGGGATGAATTATATAAAACTATATCCGCATGGGTTCTAAGGATGTTGTTCTACACATTCGACCTATCGATCATCGGGTACCATTGCTAGATGATCACTTCGATTGGTATAGAAATTTATTTCTGTGCTACCGACTTAGGTTCGGACCTATGAGGTCACACACATTAGAGTTCATGATCCGATCGGATGGTTGATCAACGATTAAGAATCGTTCTAGGGTTAAATGATCAATACGATTGACATTCAACCCAGTGCAAGTGTTGCAGGAGGATCGATTAGCAATTCGATTGCTAATTGACTTAATTTGATTAAGCCAATGGGCTGAGATTAAGTCTAATTAAATATAATTTAATTAGATTTAGTTTGGGCTTGATTGGATCAAGTCCAATTGATTTATTGGATAAGCCAAGTGCAAGGAAAAACTAGTCCTAGTTCAACTAGGACTTGGGTCAATCTAATTTCTAATTTGATTAGAAAATTAAATCAGATTTAAATCTAATTTAATCTGATTAAATTAAATTTTTAATTGGGTTAAGATCTATTTTAATTAGGTTGATCTAATTTTGATTTGATTTGGTTTGAGAAATCAAATTAAAACAAGTCATGAGATAGAATCCTAGTAAGACTAGGATTCCACCTTGCGCCACATAAGCCTTCCCCACGCCCTCTCTCTTATTCAACGCTAATCTCTACTTATTTTGTGCGACAAAAGCCCTCTCCCAGGTCTCTCCCACGTTCACAAAAGGTTTTCTCTCTTCTTTCTTACATGGAAGGTGGTTTGGATCAAATCAAAAAGGAATAAGTTTGGATTTCGAATTCTATGAGATAGAGTTTTAGAAATCCAAAACTCTTTCAATTTTGCACCGAATTTATCCAATTTTTTTTTAAAATTTTCATGAATTTTAGGGTATATATTGTGCATCCTTTGCTGGTGATCCATGTATGAAAATATGGAGGAGGTGCTCAAGAGTTGGGCGCCCCTTAACTTGCCATGTTTGGATAAGCCTTGACTAGGTATTTGACCTAGACAAGGACTCTATCATATCTCTCTGTATAAAATGAGTATCTTCATGAAATTTTTTGAGAAGATAGAGATTTGAGAGACCTTTGAGCCATCTAAAAATTAGAGAGAAATACCTTTAGGTTGTGAAGATATAAAAGATACAAGTTAGGGTGTCTAGAGAGAGAAACGAGAAGAAGAAGAGGGTCTTCTTCTAGGGTTGTTTGTTTTTCATATCTTTCCTCCCTCCATCTTGAGTTTTCTGAGAGCGTCTCAGATCTGAAACTCCTCCTTCTACTTTTCATCTTTGGAAGAGTCCAAATCAAGAAGAAGGAGGCACCTGATCAACCATTAAAGAAGGATCAGCGCAGTACTGGCATACTGTGCTGATTTCCTGAAGCAGGACTTCTGATCGAGATTCGTGGGCTCGTGTGGATGACTCCTAGAGGTCGGACATATGTGCGGCTTGCAACATCATCCTTAAGCCCGGATCAGCGAGGTTAGAACGTCTAACTTGCAAGGTAATAGATCTGATCTATTGTTTAATACATACATTAGATGTAGTATAGAAATATGTTGATATGATCAACATATAGTTTATGCTATATTTATATATTTTAATTTTTAATTTAATACTATGTAATAATCATATAATAAGATCTTAGATCTAGAGATTCTCTACTTTTAAAAAATAATTTTGATTTATTTTAGTCTTCCGCTGTATGATCTTGAAAAAGTTTCAAGATCTAACCCTGAAACCCTATATCTGGTTCCTACAATTGGTATCAGAGCCTAGGTTCTTTATTACATGATTATTTATATATGCTTAGATTATTTTTTAGATTAGATCTAATTTATAATCTAATTATTAAATCTGAAATTAAAATTTTAGATCAATCACAAAAAAGGTTGTCCTGCTGTAAAGTTTACCCCTTACAGTGCAAAGGTTGTCCTAGTTTGTGTAGATCTATCTTTAATCATAAATTTGTTAGATATGATCTAGATTAAATTTATGATTTATTAGATTTAAAAGATATTTAAATCTGAAATAAAATCTCTTTGTTAATAATTTTTGTGCAAAGAAATTATTTAAAGTTGAAATTGTTTCAATTACATGAACATGTTTAGATTAGATCTAAAGTAGTTTCATGTTTATTTCACTTGTATCTTGATTATGAATCAAACATGCAATATGATTGGTAGAATCATATTACAAAATTATTTTACAAATATAAAAATTATTTTTTGAAAAGCCGAACCCAACCCTCAGCCCAAAACTTAATTAAGAATTAAGAAGTTGTTTGATTAGGTTCTAGGATTGTGAATTGAAGAACCTAAGACACAAATCATAACACATTGGGTTAATGGGTTAGTGGAAATTAGATCCATTAATTGGGTTAGACCTATGGTTAGATTAAAGATGGACTTAATTAGAGAATTGACTAAATCTAATCAATTGTTGTCTTAGATTAGGTCAAAGATTCTCTAGATTAATTACAATAGTTGTAGTTGGTCAAGTCATGTCTTTAACGAGAATCAAATGGACTTGATTCTTGGCTAAGTGGTCTAGCACGAACTGTTAGGTTGATCTAATCGAAACTAATTAAACCAGTTGGTGTCTAAGGTAAACCAGACCGGTGGTTTTTAATTGGGAGCCCGCTTACCTGGCCATTTCTGATGGTGTCTAAGGCAAGCTTTGGCAGACCCTCCCACTGATCGAACTTACCTGGCCTCTTGATGAAATTATGTTTTGATCGGATCACTTGACTATTCGAGCTGACCTATGTCAACTAGGTAAATCAGTGTGACTGATTTAGGTGCCCCTAGACCAGCCCTTTTAATGGTCTTCCTTAAGCTGACTTGGTGAAGCCAGTGGGAGGATCATGATAAGCTGGTTCATCTGACCTCATCCTCTAAATTATTTAAATCCTCTAAAATTATTAGATCCTTAAAATGACAAAGTTATGGAGATAACTGAGTCATAGCCTCCCATTAAGGTGTTTGATAATGAGTCCATTAACTCAATAATCATTGCAGACCCAAAGGCCTGGTGCTTGTTGACTAATGGAATTATCACTCATCATATGACGACTTGAAAGTGTCTCTCTAATGGTGGTTAGGTGAGCCAACCAAAGTTGGGCTTAATCATTCATTGGTTAGATACACCAAGTATGATCATGTTAATGGTTGGACCTAACTGGATCCTTACAGTGGAGGCCAAAGCCTACTGATTAGGTTTCTGGGGCAAAATTAAAATTACTAGAAATTGTTTAGAGAAACAATTGGTTATGAACCTATCCTTAGATGTACATGGGTTGGCCAACCAAAGTTGGGCTTGTGTGCAGTCTAAGTGGATTTTAGTACCCACTAAGGAATTAGGGTAATTCTCGAATTGGAGGTAGAGGCTACCAATTCGAATAAAATAGTGAGAGAAACCTTTTGATTAAAGTCCAAATCTTTAGGTTTAATGAATCAATTACTAATTAGGTTATGGTTCTCCTTTGTGCAAATATGGCCACTTCCCTATCGCTCCGATCATTGTTGGACAATGATAAGTTGGTGGGACCCAACTTCGGTAGCTGGTACCGAAAGTTGAAGATAGTCCTGGAGCATGAACGGATCCTATATGTGATAATGGATCCTGCACCTGAGGAGCCAGCTGTCAATGCATGTGGAACAGTCAGAGACACTTACCAGAAGTGGCTCAGTGACTGGACCACGGTGCGCTGTATCATGCTGGCAGCCATGAGCGACGAGTTCAGTCACAGATTCAAGACGGCTTAGCCAAAAGACATGCTTCAAGTGTTGGAGGATGCCTTTGGCACACCCGATGACGTAGAGAGGCACAAGACTAGTTGTGCCATCTTTAACGTCAAAATACAGGATGGTGCCTCTATCACTGATCATGTATTGTACATGATCGAGCTGATGGAACGATTGAGCAAGCTCAGCTTTCCCTTGCATGAGCAGCTTGGGAAAGATGCAAAACTGAACTCGTTGTCCAAGTCTTATCTCCCATTCCTCACTCATTATAGAATGACAAAGCCTGAAGAGAACTACCACGGGTTACTGGGGTTGCTTCAGAACTTTGAGAAGGATCACCAACTTCACAAGGAGTCGATGAACTTAGTGGGAGGTTCGTCTTCTGGTTCTCGACCTTTTAAGAAGGGGAAGAAGAACAAGAAGAAGAAAGTGAAGAAGGTGCAAGTTCAGGCTGGGACATCAGTGCAAAGCCAGACCAAAAAGATCAAGCTTGATAAGAGTCTATTCTACTGGCAAGCACCCTAGATTAGATAGTGTGTCAGATATCTACTTATGGCACTGTAGGATAGGTCATATAAACAAGAACAGAATAAACAGGTTGACTCAAGAGGGAATCCTCGAAGTCAGTGATTGTGAATCACTTCCAACCTGTGAGTCCTGTCTTCTTGGTAAAATGACCAAGTCACCTTTTACTGAAAAAGGTGAGAGAGCTACTGAGCTCTTGGGCCTAGTACATACTGATGTATGCGAGCCCATGAGCACAGGTGCTAGAGGTGGATATTTTACTTCATAACTTTCACGGATGACCTATCCAGATATGGATATGTCTATCTGATGAAACATAAGTCGGATTCATTTGAAATGTTCAAACGATTCCGAAGTGAAGTAGAAAAACAAACTGGAAAGAGTATTAAAATTCTTCGATCTGATCAAGGAGGAAAATACCTTTCTAGTGAATTTCTCACATATCTAGGAGAGAATGGGATTCTCTCCCAATGGACTCCTCCAAGAACACCACAGCATAATGGTGTGTCTGAAAGGAAGAATCGGACTCTGTTAGACATGGTCCGATGCATGATGGGTTTTGCTAGCTTGTCGATATCCTTCTGGGGATATGCACTCGAATCGGTCTGTTATCTGTTAAATAGGGTTCCAAATAAGTCTGTAATTAAGACTCCATATGAGATATGGACGAGACGTAAGCCAGCACTTTCACACCTTAGGGTCTGAGGGTGCTCGGCCTATGTCAAACGATTAGTCACAGACAAACTTGGACCTAGGTCTGACAAATGCTCATTCATAGGGTACTCCAAAGAGACAAAAAGATATTTTTTCTACCATACTGATGAACAAAAGGTGTTCGTCAGTCTTAAGATAATCTTTTTAGAAAAGGAGTTCCTTGGTGAAGGAACCGTTGCCTCTAAGGTTGAACTTGATGAAGTTCAACAGGTAGAAGAACCGACACCAATAGTTGAACCTGAGTCGGATATGATTAGATCAGATCTGGAGCCCAATGTACCTGCATCATTAAGGCAATCTGATAGAGTACCGCATCAGCCGGACAGATACTATGATTTTTTGGTCCGGGATGGTGATCCCATCGAACTTGATGAGAATAATGAGGATCCGATCACCTATATGGAAGCAATGCAGAGACCTGATTTCGAGAAATGGCTTGAAGTCATGAAATCCAAAATGGAGTTCATGAAGGTCAATGATGTATGGACATTGGTTGACCCACCTGAAGGGGTTAAATCCATTGGGTGTAAATGGGTCTTCAAAAGGAAGAGGGGCACAGACGGAAAGATGGAGACCTATAAAGCCCGTCTGGTTGCCAAAGGTATCGTCAACATTATGGTATTGACTATGACGAGATTTTTTCCCTGTGGCAATGCTCAAATCCATTCGGATAATACTTGCAATAGCTGCCCATCTGGATTATGAGATCTGACAGATGGATGTAAAGACAGCTTTTCTGAATGAAGAGCAAACTGAAGAGGTGTATATGATACAACCTAAGGGGTTTACATCTACAGATGAGTCCAAGGTGTGCAAGCTTCAGAGATCCATTTATGGACTGAAGCAAGCTTCTCGGAGTTGGAACATGCATTTTGATAAGGTGATCAAAACGTATGGCTTCATTAAGAATGGAGAAGAGCCCTGCATCTATAAATGGGCAAATGGTCCAGTTGTGGTATTCCTTGTCTTGTACGTGGATGACATTCTCTTAATCGGGAATGACATCCCCGCACTACAGGGAATAAAAGTTTGGTTGTCATCACAGTTCTCCATGAAGGACTTGGGTGAAGCATCCTACATCCTAGGGATGAAGATCTATAGGGATAGATCTAAAAGGATGCCTGGGTTATCCCAGACCATGTACATAGACACTGTGCTGAAGAGGTTCAGCATGAAGAATTTCAAGAAGGGCTATCTACCGATAGGCCACGGAATTTTTCTCTCTAAGAAGGATTGTCTGACAACTCCTGAAGAGAGAGAGCGTATGAGTAGAGTCCCATATGCTTCAGCTGTGGGATCTATCATGTACGTCATGACATGTACAAGACCAGATGTGGCATACTCACTAGGAGCAGTGAGTAGATACCAATCTGATCCTGGAGAAAATAACTGAAAAGTGGTTAAAGCCATCCTTAAGTATTTGAGAAATACTAAGGACCAATAGTTGGTTTATGGCGAGTCAGATCTGAAACTTGTGGGGTTCACAGACTCCAACTTCCAATCTGACCATGATGACAGCAGGAGCGTGTCGGGTTATATCTTTACTCTGAATGGTGGAGCCATCTGCTGAAAAAGTTTCAAGCAGCATACTGTGGCAGACTCTATTTGTGAAGCGGAGTACATCACAGCATCGGATGCTGTGAAGGAAGCTGTGTGGCTGAGAAAATTCATCAACGAGCTCGGAGTAGCACCCTCCCTCGATGGTTCGATTTTGCTCTACTGCGACAGCACTGGTACCATAGCTCAGGCGAAGGAACCCAAAGCACATCAGCGGACGAAGCACATCTTGCACCACTTCCATCTGGTCTGGGAGATCATGGATCGAGGTGACGTCAACCTTCAGAAGATCGACGAAAAGAAAAACCTGACCGACCCCTTCACTAAAACCCTGGCAATAAAGGAGTTCGACAACCACAAGTCGAAGATGGGTATTAGATACTGTGCCGAGTGTCTTTAGGACAAGTGGGAGTTGTTGAAAAATATGTCCCAAAAGCCAATCGTCAAGCTGTTGATGGTTGAGCAACCAAGTATTGTAATTGATTTGTTAATAAATAAAATATATTTGGCATCTTCATCATAAGCTTTCATCTTCTAATGAACTCCGTTGTTATGATGAAGTCCTTAGAACTATTTAAGTTCGATAAAGAGAGAATTTATTGATTAGTCCTTAAAACTGTTCACGACCAAATGATAAGCTGTTAATAAGGACGACAGCTTCTATCGAGCATAGGTCGCTGTAAGCCATATGGGTTGGTTGTCCTCTTAACCAAGGAGTGTGGAGACACTGGTATGGCATACAGGTGAGATGTAAGGGTACATCATCATTGAACATGACCAACTCCAGAGTATTCTGCTGTCGAGAATGTCTCTGATGGGATATAGGTATAAGTATCCCTTAGACCTGAGATCGCCTCAGTGACTTGCAAGCAACTCACTGTGCTTTGGTACTGGACTAACTGAATTTTTAATTCAGGGATGGAAGGCTTCTGGGTACAGTCAAGTACTTGCGAAGTCAGAGTGTGATCGAGATGGGATTGACCACTCCAAGAGTTGGAGAAGAATGAGTCACTGTATTTCAATTTAGCAAAACCTTGGCCAGGGTAATCCATCAGATGGATTTGATATTTTGAAATACAATGTGGACAACCTGATCAGAGTTGACAGTTGAACTCTGGGATGTCCTATGATCATTTTGGTCAAGGGGATGAATTATATGAAAACTATATCCGCATGGGTTCTAAGGATGTTGTTCTACACATTCGACCTATCCGGTCGTCGGGTACCATTGCTAGATGGTCACTTCGATTGGTATAGAAATTTATTTCTGTGCTACCGACTTAGGTTCGGACCTATGAGGTCACACACATTAGAGTTCATGATCCGATCGGATGGTTGATCAACGATTAAGAATCATTCTAGGGTTAAATGATCAATACGATTGACATTCAACCCAGTGCAAGTGTTGCAGGAGGATCGATTAGCAATTCGATTGCTAATTGACTTAATTTGATTAAGCCAATGGGCTGAGATTAAGTCTAATTAAATATGATTTAATTAGATTTGATTTGGGCTTGATTGGATCAAGTTCAATTAGTTTATTGGATAAGCCAAGTGCAAGGAAAAACTAGTCCTAGTTCAACTAGGACTTGGATCAATCTAATTTTTAATTTCATTAAAAAATTAAATCAGATTTAAATCTAATTTAATCTAATTAAATTAAGTTTTTAATTGGGTTAAGATCTATTTTAATTAGGTTGATCTAATTTTGGTTTGATTTGGTTTGAGAAACCAAATTAAAACAAGTCATGAGATAGAATCCTAGTAAGACTAGGATTCCACCTTGCGCCACATAAGCCTTCCCCATGCCCTCTCTCTTATTCAACGCCAATCTCCACTTATTTTATGTGACAAAAGTCCTCTCCCAGGTCTCTCCCACGTTCACAAAAGGTTTCCTCTCTTCTTTCTTACATGGAAGGTGGTTTGGATCAAATCAAAAAGGAATAAGTTTGGATTTCGAATTCTATGAGATAGAGTTTTAGAAATCAAAACTCTTTCAATTTTGCACTGAATTTATCCAAAAATTTTTAAAATTTTTATGGCTTTTAGAGTATACATTGTGCATCCTTTGCTGATGATCCATGCATGAAAATATGGAGGAGGTGCTCAAGAGTTGGGCGCCCCTTAACTTGACATGTTTGGATAAGCCTTGACTAGATATTTGACCTAGACAAGGACTCTATCATATCTCTCTGTATAAAATGAGTTTATTCATGAAATTTTTTAAGAAGATAGAGATTTGAGAGACTTTTGAGTCATCCAAAAATTAGATAGAAATACCTTTGGGTTGTGGAGATATAAAAGATACAAGTTAGGGTGTCTAGAGAGAGAAACGAGAAGAAGAAGAGGGTCTTCTTCTAGGGTTGTTTGTTTTTCATATCTTTTCTCCCTCCATCTTAAGTTTTCTGAGAGTGTCTCAGATCTGAAACTCCTCCTTCTACTTTTCATCTTTGGAAGAGTCCAAATCAAGAAGAAGGAGGCACCTGATCAACCATCAAAGAAGGATCAGCGCAGTACTAGCATACTGTGCTGATTTCCTGAAGCAGGACTTCTGATCGAGATTCGTGGGCTCGTGTGGATGACTCCTAGAGGCCGGATGCGTGTGTGGCTTGCAACATCATCCTTAAGCCCAGATCAGTGAGGTTAGAATATCTAACTTGCAAGATAATAGATCTGATCTATTGTTTAATACATACATTAGATGTAGTATAGAAACATGTTGATATGATCAACATGTAGTTTATGATATATTTATATATTTTAATTTTTGATTTAATGCTGTGTAATTATCATGTAATAGGATCTTAGATCTAGGGATTCTCTATTTTTAAAAAATAATTTTAATTTATTTTAGTCTTCCGCTGTATGATCTTGAAAAAGTTTTAAGATCTAACCCTGAAACCCTAGATCTGGTTCCTACATGGATACCGACAGTCTAATTTATATCTATAATTCATTGCAAGGACTTCAGATTAGTAGAAAATTTGAGAAAAATGAACGATTTCTGAATGTTGGCGATGGAAGAGCTACTCCAGTTCTAGTTGTAGAAAAAGTTCAGCTTGTTCTCAATTCAAATATCATTATTTTAGATGATTGTCATTATTGTCCATCCTTCCTTATGAATATTATTTTCACAGGCTTTTTGGCTAAAGATGGTTATAATTTTTAATAAAAAAAATTTGTGAATGATGTCGTAATTATGTGTGGATAATTAAAAGATGATATTTACATCACAGTCTGTTAGTGTAATATATACATCGAATAAACACCCTAGAATAGGTAATATCATAGATGCCTATCCTTTGACATTATAGGCTCAGTCATATAAATAAGAATAGAATAAATAGGTTAATTAAAGAGAAAATTCTCAACATTAATGATTATGAATTATTACCGATCTGTAAGTCCTATTTTCTTGAAAAGATGATCAAGTCATCTTTTACTGAAAAGGACGAACGAGCCAGTGATATTCTTAGTCTAGTACATACTGATGTATGTGGACCTATGAACATAGACGTCAGAGGAGGGTATTACTACTTCATTATATTTACTGATGATCTATCGAGGTATGGGTATGTCTACCTTATGAAGCACAAGTCCGAATCATTTGAAATGTTCAAACAATTCCATAATGAAGTAGAAAAATAGACTAGAAAGAATATTAAAACTCTTCGATCTGATGAGGAGGTGAATATTTTTTCAATGAGTTTTTAACATATCTAGAAGAAAATAGGATTCTCTCATAATGAACTCCTCCTAAGACACCACAACAAAATGGGATGTCAGAAAGGAGGAATCGAACTCTATTAGATATGGTTCGATCTATGATGGAGTTTGCGAATCAGCCAACTTCTTTTGGGGTTATGCTTTTGAGACTACATACAATATTCTGAACAATATTTCGAGCAAATCAATCACAAAAACTCCATATGAGATATGGACTAGGAGTAGACCGGTACCCTCTTATCTTAGGATTTGGGGTTGTTCGATTTATATAAAATATTTACAGATCGATAAGCTTTGATCTTGGTCCGATAAGTGCTTAATAGTAGGATACCCTTATGTACCTCATCCTAACATGAGCAAAGTCGAAGGTCCGATTTCTTAACGACCGGATGGGGGGAGAGGCCCTTGCAACGGTCCTTATGTGCCCCCACAGCCTTGTTAGGAACAGGAGGAGAACCTCGTCCTAACATGAGCAAAGTCGAAGGTCCGATTTCTTAAAGATCGGATGGGAGGAGAGGCCCTTGCAACGGCCCTTATGTGCCCCCACAACCTTGTTAGGAATAGGAGGAGAACCTCATCCTAACATGAGCAAAGTCGAAGGTCCGGTTACATAAAGATCGGATGGGAGGAGAGGCCCTCGCAATGGCCCTTGCGTGCCCCCACAGCCCTGTTAGGAACAGAAGGAGAATCTCATCCTAACATGAGCTGAAACCGACTGTCGAGAACAAGAAGAGAATCCCGTCCTGATGCCAACAAAGGCTCGATCGATCAAGATCGGACAAGGAGGAAAGCCTCCTCAACGACTCCTCTACACTCTCATGACCTCGTCAAGAGCAGAGGGAAGACCCTCACTCGAACACAGAAGAAAAGGAGAGATGAAAAGAGAAAGCGATGAACTACGCCAGCGATAAGTGAAAAATGAACTACATCAAAGGCTCAAGGGATCTCGTCTCAACGAGGAAGAAAACCCTTGTCGAAAATCTTCAGTCCCTAAGGGCGAATCAATATAGTGACAACCAAGAATCTTCAAACAACATCGACATTGAATAAGATGAAAGACAAAAGAAGCACGATAAATAACGACTCAAAGCAAGAATAGACGAGGTAATGAGAAAATTTTCATTTCATTAGTAAAGTGAGCATTACGAAGCCTTTGAAGGCCGAGACTCAAGGGACCTCATCTCAACGAGGAAGAAAACCCTTGTCGAAAATCTTCAGTCCCTAAGGACGAATCAGCACAGCGACGATCAAGAATCTTCAAACAACGTCGACGTTGAATAAGACGAAAGACAAAAGAAGCTCGATAAATAACGACTCAAAGCAAGAATAGACGATGTAATGAGAAAAATTTTATTTCATTTCATTAGTAAAGCATGCGTTACAAAGCCTTTGAAGGTCGAGACTCAAGGGACCTCATCTCAACGAGGAAAAAAACTCTTGTCGAAAATCTTCAGTCCCTAAGGGTGAATCAGCATAGCGACGATCTAGAATCTTCAAACAACATCGACATCAAACAGGACGAAAGACAAAAGAGTTCGGTAAACGACAACTCAATACCAAAATGGATAAGGTAATAGAAAATTTTCTTTTCATTTCATTAGTGAAGTATATATTACAAAGCTTGAAGGCCAAAAAGAGAGACGATGAAAAAAAAAAGAGAAGAAAAAAAAAAGAAGAAAGGAGCTCTAAGGAAGCCCAGCTTCTTCCAACTTCGAGCTCTCGATTTCAGTCCTTATTAAGGATTGCCTTAAGTTTTCAACTTCTTCCTCTAGTTCCATCTTTCTCAGCAGCATATCCTGATACATCTGGTGGAACCGTCGGCTCTCACCTTCTGACTCTCAATGCCTCTTCCTCAGAACCTCAGATTCCACCTAGGGATCTTTGACCGCCTGTTGCTCATGGACCAGCTGAATCTTCAGCCGCTGCAGTTCGGCCTCCTCCCACCCAAGGGCCACAGACAATTCTGCCATAGTCCCCCTCAAGGAGCGGAGCTCGTCGGAGCCTTATGTAGAGGCGAGCTGGATTCTCTCAGATAACTGCCTCCGAAGGCGGGCAACTTCGACCGTGAGAATTTTTTTGTACTTTCTTTATTCGAAGCCTGACTCAGAAGTAGGGAGACTGGTGTTGGGTATAAAATACCCTCCGATCGAAGTTTGTAAAAGACCGACCCTTTCAGGGCTCTTCCGGCTTCCGACCTTGTGTGTGGCATCTCTCCGAACCCCCTCGACCGTCCGAGCTTCCGAACTTCTCCGACAAGGAGTCTCTCCATCCATCTACCAGGCTGCTCCACAGGCTCTCTAGACCTCACTATCAGCCGACCTTCTATAGTGATCAACTATTCTCCAAACTTCTTTCGGACTTCATCAATATTCGAGCTTCTTCGACAACGAGATTTCTACAGTAATCAGACTCCATCCAAGTTCCTACAACGGTCGACCGCCTTCAAGATTCCAACCGAGCTCCCGTGAGAGCCGAACTTCTACTAAGAGCGGTCTACTCTGAATTTCTATAGCGGGCTATCTACCCCAGATATCTACTGTAAGCAAATTCCATTCGAGCCTCTACTGTAAACAAATTTCTTTCGAACTTCTATTATAGGTAGACTTCAGCCGAGCTTCTTCGTAGTCGGATCCCAGACGAGCTTCTACCATGGGGCAGGATCCACTGGCCAGGTCGTTACTCTAAGCTCCCATGATAACCGATCTTTGATCGAGCTCCTACAATAAGCGGCCTCCTTTCGACCTCCCGTAAGAACCGGACTCTGTCCGAACTTCCACAGCGGATGGATTCCGATCGAGCTTTTGCGACGACGGGCTCCAGCAGCTGGATTTTTACAACGACCGTTCGCCTCCGGATTCCTCAGACTCCTCCAGCAGACGAGCCTCCCCAACACCATCCGAAGTCCACCACCGACCGACCTTCCGCCAGATTCCTTATGAAACCGGACTCCTCCGGTGGATAATCTTTAGACGAGCTTCCGATTAGGCAAATTCCAGACGGACTTTCCTAGCAACTGGACTCCTACCGGACTTCGCCAATAGAAAGTCTTCATCTAAGCCTCTACAGTAGATGGTTCTCACCTGTAGCCTCAGCGCCCAAGGCCTCCGACAACAGTAGACTCATCAACAACCTCGAAAATGTCCGAGTTTCTCCTAGATCGATGAGACAGAGAGTCATTCTGCTCCATCAGATATCCCAACCGAGCTTCAGCTGACTGATCCAAGCTCTCTGATAAGCCACGACGAGGGTCGCTACCCTGCTCCACTCTCTGCAATGGATTCCATGCAGCTCCACCACTCTCTGGCAAGCCACGATGAGGGCCGCTACCCTGCTTCACTCTCTGTAATGGATTCCATATGGCTCCACCAATCTCTGGCGAGTCCGACAACGGACACCACTCCACTCTCCGTAACAAACTCTACGTGGTCCTGAATGACCCCTGATGCCACTATTTTCTGTAACAAACTCCGGACGGCTCTGAACAGTCCACTATCAGGTGGTTACAGATGTTGCTGTCAATCAGTTACGCTCTCCATCTATAAATAAAGACCCTCAAATACGTTCTTCTCTAAGCTCAAAACTCTATCTCAAAACTCTGCTAAAATTTCCACTCGAGCACTCCATTTCTGTTGAAGCAGAGTACTGACTTGAGCGTCGGAGGATCTTGTCGGAGCACCCCCAACTCCAGTTTAGACTTCCCTTGCAGGTTCCGATGGCGGTCGCGATCATCTCGACTCCAGCAACTCCAGATTCGGCAGAATTTTACACCAACAGGGGTTGTTCGATTTATATAAGATATTTACAGATCGATAAGCTTGGATCCTGGTCCGATAAGTGCTTAATAGTAGGATACCCTAAGGAGTCTAGGGCATATTACTTCTACCTTCCTAATGAATAAATGGTGTTCATGGATCTTGAGGCATTCTTCTTTGAAAAAAAAATTATTTGGGAAGAAATGATGTCACTAAGGTTGAGCTTGATGAAGTTTGATAGACAGAAGAACCGACACAGATAAGTAAAAATATAGAACTGAATTTGATTAGATCAAATTCAGAGCCCATTATTGAGGTATCTTTTAAGAGATCTGATAGAGTACCAGTCAACTGGACAGATACTATAGTTTCTTGGTTTGAGACGGTGATCCTGTTGAACTAGATAAGAATGATGAAGATCTGATCACCTACACGGATGCCATGCAGAGATCCAACTCTGACAAGTGGCTTGATGTCATGAAATCCAAGATGGAGTCCATGGAGATCATTAGTGTATGGACACTAGTTGATCCACCTAAAGGAATAAAATTCATTGGGTATAAATAAATTTTAAAAAAAAAGGAGGCACAGATGGAAAAGTAATGACCTATAAAGTTCGTTTGGTTACCAAGGGGTATCGTCAGTATTATGGTATTGACTATGATGAGATATTTTCTTCTGTGGTAAAGCTCTCAAAGTTGGAACATGTATTTTGATAAGATCAAAATGTATGACTTCATTAGGAACAAAGAAGAACCCTACATATATAAATGGACTAATAGTTCTATAGTCATCTTCTTGTACTGTATGTGGATGATATACTGTTAATGAAAAATGATATTCATGCTTTACAAAGTGTAAAGTTTTGGCCATCATCATAGTTCTCCATCAAGAATTTGGAAGAAGCATCCTACTTTCTAAGGATAAAGATTTATAGATATAGATCTAAAAGGTTGCTTGGGTTGTCCAATCCACATACATAAATACCTTGCTGAAACGGTTCAGCATAGAGAATTTCAAGAAAGACTATCTTTCGATAGATCATAAAATTACTGTCTCTAAAAAAGATTGTCCGATAACTCTACAAGAGATAGAGCATATGAGTAGAATTTCATATACTTTGACAGTGAGATCTATAATATACATCATGACATGTATAAGACTGGATGTGACATACTCACTAGGGATAGTAAGTAGGTACTAGTCTCATCCGAAAGATAACCATTGGAAGGTTGTCGAGATAATCCTTAAGTATTTGAGAAATACTAAGAACCAATGGCTTAATTTATGGAGAATTTGATTAAAAACTTATGGGATATAGTGATTCCAATTTTTAGTCGGATCATGATGACAGCAAGAGTGTATCGGATTATATATTTATCCTAAATGAAGAAGCGATCTGCTAAAAAAGTTTCAAGCATCATACTGTAGCCGATGTGAGGTGGAGTACATTACGGCATCCGATGCTGCTGAGGAATCAATTTGGTTGTGAAAAATTTATTAGCGAGCTTGGAGTGGCACCCTCCATCCATGATCCAATCTTTGTGTATTGACAGCACCGGAGCCATAGCTCAGACTAATGAATAGTTGTACCATCAAAAAACTAAACAGACTATGCATCGCTATCAACTTGAACGAAAGGTCATGAATTGAGGTGGCGTCAATCTTCAAAAGATCAAGAGAAAAGATAACTTGGCCGACCCATTTGCTAAAGCCCTCAGAATCAAAGAGTTTGACGAACTTAAATGGATGATGAGTATTAGATACTATACCGATTGGCTTTAGTCCAAGTGGAAGTTGTTAGGAAATGTGTCCTAAAGCCAATCATTTGGATGATTATGCTCTTTAAAATTTATATATAAATTATAAAATAATAAAAATTATTTGATATTTTTATTACAAAGATACATCTTTTTTGAATGAACTCTTGTATTGTGATGAAGTCTTTAGAACTATATGACAATCGATACAGGAGGATTTATTGAATAGTTCTTAAATATGTTCGGACCAAATAAAATATTATTAAAGGATGATAATATTTATCGAGTGTAGGTCGTTGTGTGTCATATAGGTTGGTTATCCTCATAATCAAAAAATATAGAGACACTGATATGGCATACAGATGAGATGTAGAAGTACATCATCACTGAACAAGTGACTCATCCGTGGAGTGCTCTGTTGTCAAGAGCAACTCATGAAGAATATGGGTATAAGTGTCCCTCCGATCTGAGATCACTATGGTGACTTATAAGCAACTCACTGTGCTTTGATATCGGCCTACCTGTATTTTTAATACAGTAATGGAAGGCTACTGGGTACAGCCAAATACTTGTAAAAGTCTGTGTGTGGATCAAGATGGGATTGATCCTTCTATATATCAGAAGTTGATGCATCACTATATTTCAATTAAGTAAGACCTCGATCAGGACAATCCATGTGATAGGTCACAGCATTTGAAAAAGATTAAAATATAATGTGGATGACTAATTTAGGGTTGACAATTAAATCCTAGGTCATCCTAAGCATTCAAGATCAAATGGATGAATTATGCGATAACCATATTTCATAGTTCTTGAGTGTTGCCTTACAAATATTCGACATATCCTGATGTTGGAAACCATTGCTAGATGATAACTTCGATTAGTATAGAAAATAATTCTCTATGCTACTGGCTTAGTGTTTGAACATATAAAATCACACACAAAGTCAGATAAAGTAGGAAAGAATTAACCTAATTTTATGTACTCAATTTGGAAGTACATGACTTGATGGGACAAATAGAGTAGCTTAATTGAGAATTAAGCTAGAGGTCATATGGGATTAAATAGTTACTATGCCTAACTAGCACTGGACATGAGGTTCAAGTTTAATTCCATGGATGCTTATGATCTGATCAATGATCCAAAAAATTTATGAGAGATTGAAATTCAAATGATAATTAATTTCATATTAGCTCTGATTTAATTAGATTTGATTGGATTAAAAATTTAAGTTAGACTTGGACTAGAATCTTAATTAGGTTAGGATTCATAGCTTTTTCAAGTTTGGTTCAAATCAAATTTGAATCGGATTCGAATCGAATCAAATTTGAGCCAAATTGATTTAGAACCAAAGAGTTCCTAAATCCTAGGACTCTCTCTCATATTGTGGCTGACCAAAGAGGAGGAATGCAAAAATTATTTCTACCCCATATTGATGCGTGAGAAGGGTTCCCGCATGAGTAGATGAGGTGCTCTCCTTTCTCATGTTGGTTTCTTACTTGGTTAAAAGTCTTAAATTAGTTAGGACATAATCAGATCATGTGGGCATCTATTTAAAGGAGGGACCAACAACCATCGGTTGTTATGGTTGGGTGCGACAAAAAGAAACTAAAAACATCGATAAAAGAAGAGGTATTGTGTGTGACACAAAGAGAGGGTGAGGGCGGATGCTAATCTAAAAATTAGTGAGGGGTTTTCTATTCCACTTGGGCATTGACTTCTTGGCATGAAGGCCCTTGTTCGAGATCCCATCCAGCATGTGATCAGATCTCATTCCTCTTCCTTGCTTCCCTTTTAAAGATTGATGCCAAGGAGATCATCCCACTTCCCTACAGAGCCTAGTGTACGTACGAAGTAGAGGATCTATGCATTCAAACCTCATCAGGCATTGGATTCAAGTTATTTAGGAGATTTTTATCTCTATTTCAGTGTGAACAAGGTCATCCATAATTGTTATGTAATCCTTAGAACAAAAAAAAAATTAGATGCACCTTGACGATTTGATCAAATCGGATGAATTTTTTCTTCACAGACCTCATGAGGCATCAGCTTCAAGTAACCCTCTGAGGATTTTGATCCATATTCTGCTATATACAAGGTAATTTATAAAGATTATAAAGTTTTAGAATAAAAATTTTTTCAGATGCACCCGGACGATCTGATCCTGATCGAATTTTTTCCTTCAACTGGTATCAAAGTCAGGTTGATAATATGGATGCATAGATAATTTATTCTATTGAGATTACATCAAGTATGTAACCAAATTTTTATGTTAGATATTGAATCTAATTTGGACCTGTTATCTAAAATTTTTTGATCTAATTTCAAGAACCTAATCAATGGTTGGTTATGGTTAGTTATAAATCTATTATAATAAAAATTTTATTATAGATTTTTATTGAAATAACAACTTGTTTATGATCTATTTTAAATCAGTGTTTATTAAAATTTTATGAAGTTATTTTAGGTTGAAAGTTAGACTTAATCTAGATTTGAATCGAATCTATTTTGACAGATTTTTAAATCTGATTTTAAATAAATTTTTGCACAACATAAAAATAGATTTAACTTAAATTTTATATTCTATACATTCATATGTGTTTTTGAATAGTTTTCTATATGATTCTGGATCTAAAATTAATTATTTTATATATTGTACAAATATAAGTTTAGATCTAAAATATTATATGATGATGTGATCTAATTAGATTAGATGCATAATATGTATGATGTGATCATGTTCATATGAGTGCATACCTAAATTTTAGTTTATTGCATATATAGATGCAATTAATTTTGAAATTAGATTTTTGATCTTAGTAGTTCAGTACTCGAATTGAGATGATCATCAGGCCATCCGATCATAAGAGAAAGCAGAGATTAAGTCCCTCTCTTATCCATTCGATGGATTCTTTTATGATGAGTAGGGGTGCCACTGTGATCAAATATCATGAAGAAGAATAGTAAAAAAAATTAAAATAATTTTAATCATGAATATATTTAGATTAGATCTAAAATAATTTATGATTAATTATAATTTTAACAAAAATAATTTAAATATAAAAATTAATTTTAAGATCTGAATTGTATATTGTATATGATGTAATATGTAGAGATCTAAATTTTTCTTTCATACATATGATGTATATATAAAATTTAGATTAGATTCATACATATTTAATTGTTAAACTTAGATCTAAAAATTAGATTTTAAGATCTGAATTATGATATATGATGTATGTTTCACATAAAATTTTAGTAAAATAATTTTACAAATTGAAATATATATTTCACATATTTAATTTAAAATTAAGTTTAAAAGATCTAGATTTGAGAATTAAAGATGTTAAGACACCTCATGAATCTATGAACAATGGTTAGCTTGAATCAGATTGTCTAACTGAATTAGACTTAAGATTAGAAATAAAATGAATTAATTAAAAAAATTAATTAAATCTAATCAAAAGTTAAATTAGATTAGGTCAAAATTTCTCTAGATCAATCTCAATAGTTATAGCTTGATTAAGTCTATATTTTTTATCATACCAAATGGACCTGATTGTGGCTCAGTGGTCTAGCCCGAGCCCTTTGGCTGATCGAATTGAAACTAATCGATCAATTGGTGATTAAGATAAGTATGGCATTTAGACTGATGGTTTTTAAATGACAGTCTGCTTATCTGACCATTTCGATAGTGTCTAAGGCAAGTCGAGACAGATTCTCACACCGATCTCATTTATCTGGCCAATTTGATAAATTATATTTTAATTAGATCACTGAATGATTCGAGCGATCCATGCCATTAAGGTAAATCAGTTTGACTGATTTAGCTGTCTCTGGATCAGCTTGTCTCCAATCTTCTTCATGACTCGGTGAAGTCAGTGAAAAGATTTATGACTTACAGATCAATTTCTTCTCTTATTTTTAAATTATTAAATCAAATCTTCTAAATTAATAGATCTTTAAAATGATACAATTATGGAGATAACAGTTCATAGCCTCCCATTAAGGTGCATGATAATGGATCCAATAATCTAAATAAGCATTGGAGGTGCCACACACCAGGTATTTATTGGGTATTAAAATTATCATTCATCGTATGATGATCTAGTTGTGTCTTTCAGATCAATGGTCAGGTTGGTCGAGACACACTCGAGCCTAGGCATTCATTTGTTGGATGCAATGGTGTGATCATGTTAATGGTTGGACCCAATTGAAATTTTCAGTGGAGGCACCCACACCTGCTGAAGAGAGATCTGGGGCAAAACCTAATTGCTAAAAATTATTTAGAGAAACAATTGGTTAAGAACCTACATATAGATGACTTAGGTTGGCCGAGTCATAATCAAGCCTGAATGCAGTCTATGTGGATTCTCGTACTCACTAAGAGATTAATGTAATTCTTTTAATTAGAGATAGAGACCATCAATTCGTATAAAATAATGAGAGAATCTTTAGACTAAAGTTCATATCTTTAGGATTAACATGATTCATATACTAATAGGCTTTTGGTTTTTTTTTTCAGTAATAGCTAATACACTATCATTTCGCTCACTGCTAGACAGTGACAAGCTTACTGGACCCAACTTCGATAGTTGGTATCAGAAGTTAAAGATCGTCTTGAGCACGAGAGGATCCTGTACATGCTTACAGATCCAGCACCTGAAGACTATGCTGCCAATGCACCCTATGCAACGAGAGATACTTATTTGCAGTGGCTCAATAATTGCATGACTGTACATTATATTATGAGGGCAACCATGAACGATGAACTTAATCGAGAGTTCAAGGATGCACAATCGGAGCAAATTATTCAAATATTGAATGAGTCTTTCGGCACCCCTGAGGATGCTGAGGGACATAAAACCTCCTATACTGTATTCAATGCCCATATGCGAGAGGAGACATCAGTCATTGATCATGTATTATATATGATCGAGCAGCTTGAATGCTTGAGCAAATTTGACTTTCCGTTATATGAATAGTTGGGCAAGAATGCTATCTTGAACTCGCTACTGAAATCCTACCTACCCTTCTTGAGTCATTATAGAATGACTAAGCCTGTAGTGAATTGCTAGAACTGCTACAGATATTTGAAAAGGATCATTAGCTTCAGAAGGAGCCGGTGCATGTAGTGGGAGGTTCATCAGCAGGTCGTCGATCCTCTAAGAGAGAAAGAAGAAAAAGATCCAAAAGAGTCTGCCGTCGATCCAAAGCCGAAGTAAAGCAAGAAGTTAAAAGTCGACAAAAGCTAGACAGAATACTTCTTTTGCAAGAAATTGGGTCATTGAAAAAGGAACTATCCTGCATATATAGCTTCCTTTAACTCAAATAGGCCAAAGAAGTAAAATAAGCAATTAGTTGCTATACAAGGTACTTATATAATAACTCCTTATAATTTTTCTGTCAGTAATACTACTATCTGGATATTGGATATCAAAAATTTAATTAATATTTATAATTCATTGTAGGAACTACAGGTGAGTAGAAAGTTTAGAGGAGGTGAGTGGTTCCTGAACGTTGGAGATAAAAACTTTATTTCAGCTCTAGCTTTAGAAACTATGCAGCTTGTTTTTGAGTCTAGTAGTGTCATATTAGATGAGTGTCATGATTATCCTTCCTTAATGATGAATATCGTTTCTGTAGGCCTTTTGGCCAAACTTGGTTTTAAATTTTTTAATAAAAGATAATTTTTATGATATTATTGTGAATGATACTAAAATCATACAAGGACAATTGAAACATGGCATATACCTCTTATCACATCCTGTTAGTGTAATATGCACAATGAACAAATGGCCTAGAATAGATAATGTCAGCGATACATATCTTTGACATTATAGACTAGATCATGTAAATAGGAACATGATAGACAAGTTGACCAAAGAGGGTATCCTCGATATTAATGATTGTGAATCATTATCAACCTATGAATCCTGTCTTGTTGGTAAGATGACTAAGTCACCTTTTAAAAAAAAGATGAATGAGCCAGTGATGTTCTAGGTCTAGTACCTAGTGATGTATGTGGACCTATGAACATAGGTGCTAGAAGAGGATACTATTACTTCATTATATTTACTGATAACCTATCGAGGTATGAAAATGTCTACTTTATGAAATATAAGTTTGAATCATTTGAAATATTCAAATGATTCCATAGTGAAGTAGAAAAATAGACTGAAAAGAGTATTAAGACTCTTCAGCTAGATCGAGAAGGTAAATACCTCACCAGTGATTTTCTGACATATCTAGAGAAGAATGAAATTTTTTAATAATGGACCCCTCTCAGAATACCATAATATAATGGGGTGTCTGAAGGGAGGAATCAAATACTGTTAGACATGGTTTGATCCATGATGGGCTTTGCGTCTCTGCCAATCTCTTTTTGGAGATACACTCTTGAACTACTTGCTACATGTTGAATAAGGTTTCCAGCAAGTTTGTCAATAAAACACCATATGAGATATGTACAGGGTGTAAGTCGATGCTCTCACACCTTAGGAGTTCTAAGGACTAAACGATAAATCCTCCTTTATCGATAAAATATAGTCCTAAGGACATCATCATAACATAGAAGGTCTAAGAAGATGGATAAAATGTGATGAAAAAACCAAATAATATTTATTAATAAAATTCATATATAATGTATAAATATGAGCACAACCGTCAACAGACTGATGATTGACTTTGAGACGTAATTTCCAACAACTCCCACTTAGACTAAAGCTAATCAGTATGGTATCATATACTCATCTTCGACTTATGATCATCAAACTCCTTGACTCCAAGAGCTTTAGTAAATAGGTCGGTCAGGTTCTCCTTTCCATCAATCTTTTAAAGGTTGATGTCATCTCGATCCACGATCTTTTAGATAAGGTGGTAGCAGCATAGAATATGCTTGGTGCATTGATAGAACTTCGACTTTTTGGTTGAGCAATGGCTCCAATGCTATCGCAGTACAACAGGATAGGGCCATCAATGGAGGGTGCCACTCTAAGCTTGCCAATGAACTTTTGCAACTACATAGCTTTCTTTGCAGCATCAGATGCCGTGATATACTCTACCTCGTAAATAGAGTCGATCATGGTGTGCTACTTAAAATTTTTTTAGCAAATTGCTCCACCGTTCAGGATAAAAATATATCCCAACATGCTCTTGCGATCATCATGGTCTTACTGAAAGCTGGAGTCGGTGAACTCCATTAGTTTCAAGTCAGATTCTCTATAAACAAGCCACTGTCCCTAGTATTTCTCAAATACTTAAGGATGATCTTCACGACCCTTTAGTAATTTTATTCTGGATCAGACTGGTTTCTACTTACTACCCCTAGTGAGCATATCATGTCTGATCTTGTATATATCATGGCGTACACTATGGAACCTACTACTAAAGTATATAAATTCTATTCATACACTCTCTCTCTTGAAGAGTTGTCAGATAGTCTCTCTTCGAGAGAAAAATTTCATGGCCTATTGGAAGATAGCCTTTCTTGAAATTCAATATTTTTGATCTATCTCTATAGATTTTCATTCTAAGGATGTAGAATGCTTCTCCCAGATCCTTCATAGAGAACTGAGATGATAATCATACCATTATTCCTTATAACGTAGGGACTCATTCTTAATTAAAAGAATGTCATCCATATACAGAACAAAAAATACAACCACAAAGTTGTTAATCCATTTATAAATATAGGGTTCTTCTCCATTCCTAATGAAGCCGTACATTCTGATCACCTTATCAAAATACATGTTCCAACTTCGAGATATCTACTTCAATCCATAAATAGATCTCTGAAGCTTGCACATCTTATACTTAACTATGGATGTGAAACCTTCAGACTGTATCATATACACCTCCTCTTCTAGCTCTCCATTTAAAAAAATTATTTTCATATCTATTTATCAGATTTTATAATCCATATGTGGTGCTATCGCAAGCATAATCTGAATGAATTTAAGCATTACCACAGGAAAATATCTCATCATAGTCAATGCCATAATGCTGACGATAATCTTTGGCAATGAGATGGACTTTATAGATCTCCACCTTTTCATTTGTGCCCCTTTTTCTTTTGAAGATCCACTTACACCCTATGGGTTTAACCCCTTCAGGTGGGTCAACTAACGTCCACACATCATTGGTCTTCATGGACTCTATTTTGGACTTCATGGCTTCAAGCCATTTATCAGAGTTGGACCTTTGCATTGCATCTATATAGATGATCAGATCTTTATTGTTCTCATCGAGTTTAATAGGATCTCCATCTCGGATCAAAAAATTATAGTATCTGTCAAGTTGATGCGATACTCTATCGGATCTTCTTAATGGTGCCTCTATAATAGGATCCGAATTTGATACCCTCAAATTCGATTCTATGGGTTACTAGATTATGTCGGTTCTACCTGTTGAACTTCATCAAGTTCAACTTTAGAGGCATTAATTCCTCTCTCAAAAATTTTTTTTTTCAAAAAGACTGTCCTAAGGTATTTGTCAGTCTTAGTTTAAATGTTTGTCAAGAGCAGCTCGCGAAGTGTATGGACATAAGTATCCTTTAAAACTGAGATCATCATGATGATTTGCAAGCAACTCACTGTGCTTTGATGCCGGACTATCTTTATTTTTAATGCAATGATAGAAGGCTACTGGATACAATCAAGTACTTGCGAAGTTTGTGCAGATCAAGATAGGATTGATCCCTTCGAATTTTAGAAGATAATACAATACTGTACTTTAATTTAGTAAAATCTTGACCAGGATAATTCATGTAATGGATTTAAAAAGTTGAAATACAATATGGATAACTCATTCAGGATTGACAGTAAAATCTTAGGTCATCCTTGAGCATTCAGGATCAAAAGGATAAATTATGTAGTAACCATATGCCTAGGTTCTTGAATATTGCTTTGTAAATATTCAATCTATCCAGATGTCGAAAACTATTGCTAGATGATAACTTCGATTAGTACAAAAAATTATTTCTACGCTATCGACTTAGTGTTCGAATCTATAGAGTCACGCACAAAGTCTATGCATTCAATTTGAAAGTACTTGACTTGATTGAATAAATAGATTAACTTAATTAAGAATTAAATTAGAGATTATACGGGATTAAACAGTTGACTATGTCTAGCTAGCACTGGATATGATGTACAGATTTAATTTTGAGAATGATAATGATCAGATCTATGATCCAAAGAATTTATGAGAGATTAAATTTTAGTGCTATTTATTTCAAATTTGATTTGATTTAATTAGGCTTGATTGGGTTAAAAATTCAAGTTATACTTGGATCTATATCTAATCAAATTGAGATTGATAGTCTCTTCGAGTTTGGTTCAAATCCGATTTGAATCAGGTTCAAATTAGACTCAAATTGAATCCAAATTGGATTAATTCCATAAAGTCCTAAAACCTTGGGACTCTCCCTCATAAGTTGCCGACCAAGAAAGATAGGGAGCACTGAATATTTCAACCCCTCTCTTGTATGCACATGTGAAAAGTCATGACACGCAAGGATCTGGGGTCTCATCTATTTAAAGAAGGGACTCAAGCCACCGATAGTTATGAGTTGGTTTGTGCGACAAAACAAAAAATACTCGATGATATTGAGAGGGTTTTGTGCGACCAAGTAAAGGGAGGCATCCTTCTTCTTGGCATGACATCTTGGGCACTCCAATTTTGGTGTGAAGACTCCCATCCGAGATTGGATCTCCACACTTCTTGCTTCCCTTCTGAAGGATCGATGTTCCAGAATCATCCCTCTTTCCTGTCGAGCATGGCTTGTGTGCAAAGTAGAGGGTCTGTATCTTCAGACCTTATGAGGCATCAGATTCAAATAACCCTCTGAGGATTTTGATCCTTATTCCACTACATACAAGGTAATTTATAAAGGTTATAGGCTTTAGAATATAAAATTTTTCAAATGCACCTGGGCGATCCAATTCTGATCGAATTTTTCCCTTCATTGATCCCCTTGTGGATGAACCTGCTTAAAAATTATACATTACAAATTATATTTATTAGTAATTTTTAATACAGACATCTAAATTAGAGATCATAAAATACATTCTCTTTTGAATAGATTTCTAATTCTAACTTGGATGGTTGGGCAACTTCTTCTTCTTGGATAAATTCTTCATAGTCTTGCATAGAAAGACTCTCATCTCCTCTATCTTGAGATATAAACATCTCTACTTGAATATGAGAGCATATGCACCATATAAAATTATATAATCATAATAAAGATTTTGAAGAATATCATATACTTGCTTGATCTCAAATGAAATGCAATAACTATTATCATATATTTTCTTAAAGCAATACTTAATAAGCTTCATCTTATGTCTTGGATCAAGAACAACCCCTGTGTGAGGATCCATGAGGGCGTATATTTAGTCCCGCATCAATTATTTACCGAAAAGATCTTCGATATTTATACAGGATCAAGAAATCAAAATAATACCTTTCGACTACTCTATTTGGATGAGATTCTAAATTATCACAAATGGTATCAGACTGGATCAGACTCATAACTCATATAAACTAAAGGATATTGCAGCATAAGTTCATTGGACTGGCCACAGACTGATTGTGGTGCTTATGAATGGATGCATAAATTTGGATCTTTAACTTGGTAAGGACACCAAAACTTAAATGGGAGAGTATGTGAGGACTAGTACAAGTGTATATTTAGTCCCACATCAGTTATTTGCTGAAAAAATCTTGGATGCTTATATAAGATGAAGAAATCTAAATACTACCTTCCAACTAGCCTTTTGGGTGAGGTCTTAGGTTATTACATCTTATGGCAAGAATGTAAGAGCATTCTTTTTAATACTTATCAAATTTTTCTTGCATCTTTAAGGCTATCATCATCACAATTCCATTTGAACTCCTAGATTCTTGAATCAAGAGCATCTATAATCTCTAAATTTTATATAAATATAAATTTACAGTTGGGTTTTTGTTTGTGAAAAGTTTTAATTATATGATAGAAAATTTTTGAAAAATTACAAATAATAGTGCCTTAAGACCCATCTTCCTCAATTGGCATATTTTCCAAATTAGAATCTCAGGCCTCAAGTCACATAAACACATCCTCAAATTTTATAGCATCATTGAACATAAGATACATAGAATTCCAACAAGTAGGTATCTATGCATATTTTTTTCTTATCATTCATATTTAAGTGTTTGACAATTTTCATAAATATTTTTAGTCTTGCTTGAAATAATTTTATATATTTAATAGTCTCATGGATCTCATCAGTAGCACCCTCTACTACCTTCGATTCATCCTTTACAATCAAATTAAGATATGTCCACAGCAACATACATTAAAGAACATACCATTCAAAAGCAAATTTTTCTAAATTATCTTTATGGTACCATGGCCATAAATGTGTTTGCTAATAAATTATCAAGAATGATTGGATCCAACCTTCTCTCAAAATTCCAAGATAAAATACAGCTAGTGATTGAGCCCATGTGTGGTGAAGGAACCCATCTTAAAGTTGATAATATACTTTTTAAGTTTCTAATCATTAATGATGTAATATGTAGTGAGATACATATATCTTGATATCTAATTTGATGCCCACATGTCAGATGTTAAGCTAATTCTTTCATAGTTTGCCTTAACCAACCCATTGAATGTTCTTTTTCCTTTTCACATGCATCAAAGCAATCAAATACCAACGTTGTCCTTGCAACTATATGAAGTATAGGTGTAAGATTTTTAATAAACATCTTAAAAGCTAGATGTTCAACTATTGCAAATGGCAACTCTTGGAGAATTACCATTCCGGCAAGGTCCTCATGGCTTCTCTTTTGATCAAATAAATAGGGAGTCAACTCATTCAATGCAACACTATCTTTTTGAAGTTATATTATCTATTAACTATTTCTACCTACTATCAAGATTTTTTTTGACTTACAGTTCTTTATACATTTGTGAAGATGATTTATCCCATTTTTAAAATTGACTAAAAAAATAAAATGGCAATAATTATATTTAACCTTGTCCTTTTGGTTTTTTACCTCAACATAATGATTCCTTATCTCTGACCTCCTTTTTTTTTACTTGCTTTAGAGCTATCTGTATTAAAGAGCTCTATAGCTTGAGAACACTACTGCAACCAAGCACATTTGGAACTCTAGCCATAATTTTATTGCTACACATCATAGATATTAACTTATTTTACATAGAAGTCAATAAAATATATATGCATGAAATGCAACTAACTATAATAGAAACACCAAAAAAGTAAGTTAACAAGTAAAGATTTTTAATAGAATTCAACCAAATTCTCCAATTTACATACTAACCTAATTTTTTAAGCACAACCATTTGTATTCAAAAATAGTTCATCAAAATGCAAATACGTGACTACTGTTATGAAAATCTGGACTGCTGTGGTATGTCTGAGATTAATCAGAAACAAGGGAGAAAGAGATTAATGATGCCCTAGGGCATACAAGAGGAGAAGAGGAGGAGAAGAAAGACAAGAGACTGGGAGAAAGAGCCAAAATTTCATTCACTATCCGTTCTTGATCTAATTTACAATGTATAAATACTATACAAAAGGATCAAGCCCAATGCTCAAAAAAACTCCCAAACGGCTAATCTGATGCAATGCAATCCCTGAGCCCATGTACACCCATGACTCAAATGCACACATCCCATTAGACTAAATCCTAGCCCAATTATATGATTAGCCCCCTTTAAACTATCAAACTAAGGCTTAAAGTTCCTAGGATCAAATCCGATCCTAAACCAAAATAGAAACCCCATGTAGCTACTGCCTGCGAACTAG
This sequence comes from Elaeis guineensis, assembly GCF_000442705.2. NCBI lineage: Eukaryota > Viridiplantae > Streptophyta > Magnoliopsida > Arecales > Arecaceae > Elaeis > Elaeis guineensis. Next base: position 25,481,672 of record NC_026001.2, read on the forward strand.
ATCGACTCAGCTAAAATTGAGTCAGCTCAATATACCACTTAGTCGACTCATTCCTGGACTAAGTCAACTAAGTCTACTGCCACCTGCAGACTCTCAAAAATAGACTTTCTATCTTTTCTCAGAGTTAGCTGACTCAAACCATGATTGAGTCGACCCACCTGAATTGAGTCGACCCAATCAGAAACTAGGTCGACTAAATTATCATGCCATGTCAGAACTCCGATACGCCATGCTTCTATCTGACAATTTTCTCAGACTTAGTCGACCCATCCTGAGACTGGGTCGATCGATCTTTAACTTAGTCGACCCAGTCTGAAGGTGAGTCAACTAAGCTTCTGCTGCTGTCATCTCTCTGGCTTCTTCCTTTTGCTGGCCTTTTTGTTCCTCTAAGGCTTTGGAATGTCACACCAGATTCTACAATCTCCATCTTGGTGCTTCATAGCCTAAGCAAGCTCCTCCCTATCTAACAGTCCCATCAATCCCACACATTTGTAGAAGCCATCCTGGAGAAGAACCTTTGTAAAGCTGGATTACTTGAAGTATGCACCTTCACAAGCTCTACATCACCCTCTTCCACAAGCTCCCTGATTCTATGGTATCTAATATCTACATGTTTCATCCCAGCATGGTAGACAGAATTCTGAGCCAACATCAATGCACTCTGACTATCATAATGTAGCCTGACAGTCTCTTGTGCGAAGTCCATCTTTGACAACAGTCCTTCAGCCACAATGCCTCCTTGACTGCCTCTATCACTCCAATATATTTAGCCTCGATAGTGAACAAGGTTGTGATAGGTTGCAGACATGATCTCCATGAGACTAGACCCCCCTACATATTGAAAATAAAATCAGTAGTAGATTGCTTGGTGTCCATGTCTCCTCCAAAATCAGCATCCACATAACCTTTAATCTGCCTCAAAGCTCTTTTAGTTAAGTTGAGATTTCTGTCAGCACCTTCCTGCTATCCAAAACAAATGCTGACTCCAACAGTGCCAACCAAATACCTGAGGATCTCCTTCAGTGCTCTCCAGTGCTTCCTGTCAGGTCGTGCCATGAACCTACTGCCTGAGTCACTATATGGGAAAGATTTGACCTACAACATACCATCACGTACATCAATAAACCTGCTCCAGAGGCATACAGCACCCTCTCCATCTTCTGAGCCTCCATCTCAAACAGTGGTGACATAGTCTTCGAAAGTTTGTAGTGCCTGATGAGTGACAGTGCCATCGACTTCGCCTTCTTCATTCCAAATCTTTCAAGCACCTTCTGAATGTAGTCACCCTGAGATAAATGTAGCAGCTTTCTCACTATATCCCTGAGGATCTCCATGCCTAGTATCTTCCGAACAGGCCCCAAATCCTTCATCTCAAACTTTCGAGATAATGCTGCCTTCAGTTCTTACACCACACTCCTCCTACAAGCTATCAACATGTCATCCACATAGAGGAGTAGGTACAACCTAGACTCATCCTCCATAGTCTTCACATAGATACATGGGTCATGCTCACATCTAAAAAGCCCATGCTCTTCACGTATGAATCGAAGCGCTTGTACCACTGCCAACAAGCCTGCTTCAATTCATACAGTGATTTCTATAGCAAACATACTTTTTCTTCTGACCCTAGCTCTGTGAATCCCTGCGGTTGTTCCATATATATGATCTTCTCTAAATTCCATGGAGGAATGCTGCCTCGACGTCCATCTGTTCTAGCTCCAAGTCCTGAGCTGCAACTATACTCAACAGTACTTGAATGGACATATGTCTAATGACAGGAGAGAAGACCTCGCTGAAGTCAATACCTTCCTTCTGAGAGTATCCCTTTACCACCAGCCTCATTTTATACCTGATGCCTCCTTGCTCCAAAGGCCCCTCTGTGCGCTGGAAGACCCACTTGCATCCAGTGGGCCTCTTTTCTTCTGACAGCTCCACCAACCGTCAGGTCATATTTTTATAGAGTGACTGCATCTCCTCAGACATATCCTGAACCCACCTATCTCTATCATGGCTCTCCACTACCTCCTAATAGATATATGGATCTCCATTCACAATCACTAGGAAATTTGATACAGACTCCTTGAAGGCATATCATGCTGGTTGCCACATATTTCTCTTGGACTTGTGGAGTGCAATCCCAATGTCTGTCCTAGATCCAACTTGCTCCTGCTGGACTTCTTGATTTCCTCCACCTATCTGTGCCCTCTCCAATAGTGGAGACACCTTTGGAGAGTGCTCCACCTGACTGTCATGTCCTCTAGGTGTACTTATAAAAGGCAAAATTGAATAGAAGATTAGCCATGTCCACCATAACCCAACCGGACCTCCTGCTGTTCCTGCTGAACTTCTATGTCTTCTCACCTGTGGAGGACTGAGCTCTCATCGAAGACCACATCTCTACTAATGATGGCCTTCTTCTTCAAAGGATCCCATAGCCTCTATCCCTTAACACCTCGTGAATAGCTTAGGAACACCATCTTCTATGACCTGATGTCCAGCTTGCTCCACTCATCAGCAGCCACGTGCATATAGGCTGTGCACCTGAACACTCTAAGATTGTTCAACTCCACCTTTTCAAACCACTTCTCCTCAGAAATACCACCGTCTAGTCTGGTATGAGGTGACCAATTCATCAGGTAGTATGCTCCATCCATCAAATCCACCCAAAACATCTTGGGAAGTCCTGCTTGTAGCCTCATGCATCTTGCCTTCTCCAGAAGGGTCCTGTTCATCCTCTCAGCCATCTCATTTTACTGTGGAGTTTTCTTTACTGTGAAGTATCTTTTAATACCACACTCCTCACAAAACCTTAGGAACTCCCTGCTGATAAACTCTCCATCATTATTAGATCTTAAGCACTTAACACTGAGCCCTTTCTCCTTCTCCACCTCGGCCTTTCACATCTTGAACTTGGAGAATACATTAGACTTCTCTTCAAAAAGTAAACCCATACCTTCCTTGAGAAGTGGTCGATCAGTGTCACAAAATACTTGACTCCATTTCTAGCCAACACCGGTGCTAGTCCCCACACATCTGTATGCACAAGCTCTAGCAGGGAAGCACTCCTAACTGTACTGATGGCAAACTGTACTCTCTTCTGTTTGCTCATCTGACATTGCTCATAGACCTCTGAAACACCACCCTCTGTGTCTGATATCAATTCGTACCTACTCAGCTCCAGCATCCCACGATCTCCCTGTGGCCTAGGCGGTAGTACCACAAACGATGCAGATCTTGTTGGTCCTATGCCACAGCTACCGTATTAGAATCTCCGATCACCATTGAACCCTCCAATCTATATAGATTGTTCTCTAGTCTTCTTCCTCTCGTCACAACCATGGCCCCCTTGGAAATAATCAGTACACCACTCCTAGCATGACTGCTGAAGCTGCATCCAATCCTCTCTAAATAATCAAGTGATACTATTTTTTTTTCAACTCTGGAACGTGCTTCACATTAGTCAGGGTCTGCACAATCTCATCAAGCATCCGCACTCAAACAATATCTATCCCAGTAACCTTGCATGAGTGATCATCTCCTAGTGTCACACTTTCCTCATCCATCTTGGTGTATGTGGCAAACCAAGACCTATTTGGGGTGTAATAATGTGAGAAGGCTGAGTCCAGTGTCCAAACCTCAAAACCACTCCTGTGACTATCTAACACAATTAAGAGGTCATCCTCCACCTCACGATCAGCCACCACACTCACCGAATCTAATGATGTGGTAGCTGTGGCTGCAGCCTTTTCTCCCTACTTCTTTTTCAACAAAGGACAGTCTCTCCTGATATAACCGAACTCCTAGCACTTATAGCATTTCACTTCCTTCTTGCCCTTTTAAAACTTTGACCATCCCCTATACTTGCTTTTGTTCCGACCTCTACCTGATCTCTCCCCTACAGCTAGGCCTTCCTGGGGAACACCTTCCTTAGTCAACTTCTCCCTCTGCTCATTGGATCGAAGCATCGAGACAATGTCCTCGTAGCACAAAGTCTTCTTCTCATAGAGCAATGAAGTCACCAAGGGATCATAAGATTGGGGCAAGGAATGCAGCAACAATAATGATCGATCTTCCTCATCTAACTTCATCTCGACATTCAGCAATTCATTACTGATCTGCTCGAACCTTTGAATATGTACTACTGCATCCCCACCTTTATGCATCCGAAGGCTATAGAGTTGCTTCTTCAACATTAATTTATTGCATATATTTTTTTGCATATATAGGGCGTGCAATTTTGACCAAAGTCCCTTCAAAATTTTCTCTTCTAACACCGAATATAGAGCTGCATCAGCCAAGCAACCCCTAATAGCAGCACATGCCCTCTTTTTCAGAGACAACCATTGTCGATCTGGCATCCCATCTAGCCTTTCCTCTAATGCCAGATCTAGTTCATGCTGAACCAGAAGATCTTTCACTCTCACCTTTCATATTGAGAAGCTCCACTTCCCATCAAACATTTCAAAATCCACCTTAATGCTACTTCCTATGGTTGGATCCACAGCACAATCAAAGATGAATCAAGAAAGATACCTTAATAGAGGATCACTGAAACCTTCAGCCTTCGAAAATCTTCTTCCTTCTGGCTTGATTCCTCCCTTTACCACAAACCAACAGCTTTGATACCAACTGTTATGAAAATTCAAACTGCTGTGGTACATCTGAGATTAATCAAGAATAAGGGAGAAGAAGATTAATGATGTCCTAAGGCATACAAGAGGAGAAGAAAAAGATAAGAGACTGGGAGAAAGAGCCAAAATTTCATTCACTATCCATTCTTGACCTAATTTACAATGTATAATTACTATACAAAAGGGTCAAGCCCAATGCTTAAGAAAACTCCCAAACGGCTAATCCGATGCAATGCAATCTTCGAGCCTATATACACTCATGACTCACATGCACACACCCCATTGAACTAAATCCCAGCCCAATTATATGATTAGCCCCTCTTTAGACCTATCAGATCAAGGCCTAAAGTCCCTAGGATAAAATCCAATCCTAAATCAAAATAAAAACTCCATGTAGCTTTAGCCTGCGAACTAGATCGGCTCAGTTAAAACTGAGTCAGCTCAGTATACCACTGAGTCGACTCATTCCTAGACTGAGTCGACTAAGTCTGCTACCATCTACAGACTCCCAAAAATGAAGCTTTCTGTCTGTTCTTAGAGTTAGCTGACCCAGATCATGACTGTGTCGACCCACCTGAACTGAGTTGACCCATCCAAAAATTGGATCAATTAAGTTATCGTGTCATGTTAGGACTCCGATACGCCATGCTTCTATCTGACGATTTTCTCAAACTTAATTGATTAATCTTGAAATTGGGTCGATCCACCTTTTAACTTAGTCGATCCAGTCTGAGGGTGACTCGACTGAGCTGCTGCTGCTGTCATTTCTCTAGCTTCATCCTTTTGCTGGTCTTCTTGTTCCTCTGAGGCTTTGGAGCACCACACTAGATTCTACAACTACATCATAAATATTTTAAGATCTAGTAATATCTAATATAATATAGTATAACCATACACATCACTAAATCTCTTAATGCTCCAAAAATATTAAAGGTAAAATATTAGCCTAAAACTTAACCAAAAAAATGATAGTCCAAATGACCAAAAAAACTTAATTCAGCATGATTAAAGCAAAAAATTGGTTCAACTATGTTTTTAGATTACTAATAATGGTACGGAAGAAGAAATTTTAGCATTCAATAAGGTATCATGATAGAAATATCTCTCCACATTATCAAGAATATAAATTAAAAGGAAAAAAAATAAAGTTGACACTATTAGCATTGTAGATTTTCAAAATATAGAACAATAACAAGAAGAGATCTATAGAAATAGGCAGCTCCACTATCTCACTAAGATAAGACATTTAAAATACTTACTAAAAGTGTGTATCAAAATCTAAAGATATCTAAATGCCATCTTCTTATTCCAATCTTAATTATTTTGTAATTCTATCAATTATACTTATGAATTTTATTTGTATGTAGGTACAACTTATTTCACCATTTTAGTAAGTGGAAACTAATTAAGCTAGAAAGCATCAAAAACCTTATTTATCTTGCAAATATTGGATGGTTAAAAGAAAAAGTCCCTGCACTAAGCAAGTGCAGGTATAAATATCAACAATTGACGAGCAAATCTATAGTGGATGTCCAATCCTTATCTTTCTTCGTAAGCCAACATATGCATAATGCAATAAAAGAGCAAATTTATACAAGTATAAACAAATTTTCTTCACAAAGGCATTGACAATGAATGAAGACTACTTAATGAAATTTAAAAAAAAAAACTAAACCATCAAAATAGAGATAAGAATACCTCACTAGATCATCAAGATAAGTGTAAGATATAGGAGGATAGAAATTCATACTTTATTTTGCTTATGACACCAAAAAAGGTAATATGGATATTGGATAGTTAAAGAACAACTTGTTGCTCAAGCAAAGGCACCTTGACCTTTTAAAGCAGCTAGTCAAAATATTTATTATTTGTATTTATAAAGTATATTAGCCAGATGAGATAGTTAATTATAGACAAAGACATTTCTAGTTGTAATGTAAAAACGGACCTTTTGTGAGACACAAGCAGAAGCAATCCTATAAACCAAAATCACAAGAAAATCTTTTTGGCTTTCTTTATGATTAATAAACATCACCACAGTTTTCAAATAGTTCATATGGTCCCAGGCACATTAAAGAAATAGGATGTTTTAAAGATATAAGCAATGGCAGAAAATTAATGGCAAGATACTAAACATTTTTGTTTACTTGACAAATATGCTACGTATGTTGGTAAACTAATTCCACCATTTCAATAAGTAGAAAGCATCAAAAACATGAGAAGCAAAGAAAGTAAGCAGCGAATCAAAATCATCAAAGTAATATCTAGAGGATGACAAAGGGTGGATGGAGTAGAACAAGTTAGGTGAAGACCTAAGGTTTCAAAAGAAGGATGGAGTAATATCATGAGATCATGATGGAGGAAGGTAGGGTAAGCAGCAAGATCTAGGATTTTGCAGGAGGGGATACCTTGGGATGAAGCATGCTAAAGAAGTCAACATCAAAGTCACCAGACACCAAAGTTGTCGAATATCAAAAAGACCAATTCGCTATAGGATCTAGGGTTTTGCATGACCTAATGGGAAGATCGATCGGGAATGAGATGGGCAAGGGGAAGGAGTTGGAATGAGTACTTGGAAACAAAGTGAGTGCAATTTCATAGATATGGAGTCACAGTTCCCATGAAGTCGAGCACTTAGGTCAAGAAAGTAGAGACTAGATACTAACTTAACCACCCCCTACTGACCTTGACAGTATATCAGGTTTGGATCAGATCAAGTCAACTTATATAATAGAAGATCCAAAATTGATCCAAAAATTAAACAAGACAGATCGAATCAGAAATTAATAAACCCAGATCTAACCAAATAATGGAATGGATCCAATTTAGAATCTGACCTAACCCCATAGGTCCTATAAAGCAATTTGGATCATGTCTAAATGGGTTCGGGTCGGGTTAGGTCACAGGTCAATTAGATCCATTTTTTCTGTAATTAAGATTGCTTATGACCAACTAGTCTTATTTTAGTTAGCAAGCATCTCTTTGTACTTAGATAATGTGTAGGATTTGAACTTTGATTGTAGCATTTAAACTATAGCATCAATGGAGAAAAAAGAAGTGAGGTTTTTTTAAACATCCAAAGTACATCAGTTCCACTTTCATGATAAAAAAATTTATATTTCAAAATTATTTATTAAAATGCCTTATACATTAAATTTTATTTCTATTACTAACAATTCTCAATATATTATAGTAATTTTCAAATAAAGCAAAGATTTTGCTCTATTTATTTATTTAAGTGTGGGAAAGGTAGGGGTAAGTAAATTCTCAAACCATATTACTTTCTTAAAGCAATAATTGAAAACAAATCCTATATGACAAAATTTTAGAGCTCAATGACTTGCTTTTGTTCTAAATTATGCTAGCATTCATACAATAGACATACATTTCTTCTTTTTTATGAAAAAGGATAATTCATTGAACATTTCATTAAGATGATGAAATGTATACAAATATGCTTAACAAAAGCACATGCCATGGGAACTTAATAATGACCAAATAAATACTTGTTTGAAATTAATGAGCAATCACAAAGGAGTGTTTGATTAAAATCATAAAAGACCACTCCCTTAAAGTTTTGATAATCATATCAATGAGGAAGAAATAAGATTTAGTTGACATTTTTGATATGATACAATTCCTCTCGTTTCAAAATTTTACTAAATAATAGTAGTAATAACATCCCATCTACATCAAAGTTGTTCTAAATCAAACCTCCATTTACATCAAAAGGAAAAGAAATATCTAGGTCAACCTTTTTGAGGAAGCTTCTTTTTATAGTGGTTCTAAATCAATTTAACATAAGAGAAATTAAATATGAATTATTACTCGATTCAAAAAAAATTGTAATAAAAAATCAGGATTGGAATCAAGTTAGGCCACATCCTTGGTTGAGCCTAACTTTTTTTTTTAAATTGTTGACCAAGCATAGGCTTGAATATATTTTAAAAATTCGGACCCAAGTTCAAGCCTAGGCCTAATCTGAGACTCAACTAGGCTGACTCAAATTATCCCATTTAGCCCTAAAGATTGGACTAACTCAAGTGTCATCTCCTACTCCTCTGCTGCCCCCTACTTCGATCCTCCACCCTTCTCATCACTACCCTCCTCATCCTCCCCTACTCATCCTTCACTGCCCTACTTATTCTCTCCTACTCCTTCACCACCTCCCTTCCCTTTGATCTTCTACCTTCTTCCTCACCCTCTTTCTTATCCTCTCCTTCTTTGCTACTCCCTTTCTTGTCCTCTTCTATTCTTCCACTACCCCTCACCTACTTCAATCCTCTGCCCTCCTTATCGTCGCCCCCCTCATCCTCCCCTACTTATTTATTTTTCTCCTTATCACCACCCTCTCTACTTTCCTCCTCATTCTCTCCTATGCCATCCCTTTTCTGATCCTCTACCACCCTCCTATCCTCCTCTCTATCTCCCCCCTCCCTTGCCTACCTCCTTTTCAATACTTCTAGTGATGTTGACCCTCCATCTCCATCGCACCGCCGACCATCCTAGAAGCATCTACAGTCTTCGCCTTAAGAATATTGCCTTAAGCCTAGTGCAACTGCATAACTACACTTTTTGAGTTTTAGTGGCCTTCTAGTTCACTTGAAACTTTTAATCATTCACAAATGGAATGAGAGAGTTAAAGCCAAGGAAAAACCTAAGCAAAAGCTAAGGGATCAAATAGAGGACTCTCAAAATGATGGAAGGCTCCAATTCTCTCCTCCAAGGGAGAATTTATATATGGAGAAGGGGAAAATAAATGATACAATATGAATTCTATGCAATGGAGAAGGATGGAGATGATGCCAAGTTACTTAGGATTGGCCTCAAGTGAGAGCCATGGATCAAGGATGGTTCAATGGCCTGTCTCTTAGATGTGATGGCTAGGAGTGGTTCAATACTCTTAATTTTAGGAGAAAATTTTATGAGAGCTCAAAATCTCTAGACCATTTGATATTCCCACCCCTTGGTCCATATTTTGATGATTTTTGAATAAAGTTTTACATGTTTTTTGGGTGATTTTGTTTGGCAAAATAAAATTGTTCCAAAAAAATAAATAATTTCAGTTGGGATACCTAAGCTATAAAGGTATGTAGGCTCTATTTCAGTTTTGAGCCAATCTAAGCTCGTTTGAACCATTTCAAAGATCATCAAATTTAAGCTCAAATTTTTTTAAAAAAAAAAAAGCCAAGTCTAATCAACTTGAATGTTAGAAAATTGGTCAAATTAGGTTTTGAAAAGTCTAACTAAACCCAAAATAATTAGTTTGGATAGGGATAAATGAGATTAATGGGTAATTTGCTAAGAATTGATTCAAGTGAATTCGACTTCACTTGTTCAAGTCAATTGATGGAAGTTAATTAGAATCTTCAATAAGATCTACAATTTTGATCAATTTAAGATAGAATTACATAGAGAATGGAGAGGATTAGGCTTGAAATAAATCAACGTAGGTGGAATTCAATCGAAATGAATAGATTAAGGCTTCAAAATTAAAGGAAGTAGATCAATTGGTATCATTGGATTTGATTAAGTCTAATTGAGAATGTAATTGATCAATTGAAGATAGAATTGTTCAATATTGGGCTAATTGAGGCAAGGAAAGAGAGGTTAGTGAGATGAAGATCTACCGAAAATAGAGAGCTTTTAGCTTAGGAGCATGATCACTTATTGTTTTTAGGCTTAAGAGCTTAAGAGTGGATATCCAAGGGTGCCTAAAATATGTCGCTCTTTGCATAAGATTTAGACAATCATGAGGCAAAATAAGAGACAACATTTGGTATCCATATCCAACTAAGGCATCTACTAGAGGATGGATAAATCTTTTTAGTGGTTTCTATATTTTTCTAATGCAAAAGTACAATACAACATAATGAAAACTCCTTCTGCTTATAGAATCACTATCTTGCTCATACTAGCTTGTTGAATTTAATAAAGCATCAAAGATTGTACAACTTTCTGCTATAGGACTTGACCAAGGTTCCAGGGATTGTATAGCTAAGAACATAGGGCTTCGCCAGTGATAGTGACTTCTTTCCAAGGTGGCGGATATTGTAGCTAGATCTTGAGATTTTCTTGGCTTAATTCCACTTAGTCATCTATGACCTCTAACTCTAGGAGCAACATTAGGCTAGGCTTCTCCTATAAAAATGTAGCACCAAGTATGACCTTGAGAGTGGCTTGCTTTCACCATCTTGGCATTGAGTATATCATTGACTGGCTATGAACTTGAACTGGGAGTGTGTCCTAACAACAAAAGATATTCATGAAACCAAAAAAAATAATAACGCATTATTGCCCAGCTATGCAACCCAAGAGGGGGGGTGAATTAGATTTTTAAAAATTTAAAATTAATCTAGAACCACAAGGATTAAGTAATAAAAGGCAAGTTAGTTGAAGTGAGTAATTTAAGCAAAGTGAAGATATTAGATGCAAGAGTGCAAGAAGGAAAAGAAAATAAGATAGAAAATAAGTAAGCACACCACAAACAATCAAGATTTATAGTGGTTTGGTGCCAACCTTGCACCTACATCCACTCTTCAAGCTCCTACTTGAGAATTCAAATCTACTAAACTGTATTCAACAAGAATACAATGTCGATACCTCTGACTCTAGCTATCCCAAGCTAGAATACTTATTTTTTGAATACAAGTCAACCCAATACAATCCGATTCAAAGTTCGGATCAACCTTTCCATATTTGGAAATCCTTTCAGAACTAAAGATCAACTCAAAAATAAAGTATAATAGTTAATCACACGAAAATACAAATGTAGCTCTTTTAATAAGCAAATAAAGCTTTAAATATATTTTACACAATAATGAAGAAGCTTTTCTGATTCTCTTCAAGATTGTTGAAGACTTGAACGAGCTCTTGAGGGATTGGTGAACTTGAAATGAAAGCTTCTTTAACTTCAAGAAGGCTCTTTGCTTAAAGCTGAAATGAATACTTGAAAAACCTTATTTATTTCCTACTTTAAGTTCCTTTTATAGCTTCAAATGATGGTGGAGAGTGATCTGGATAATTTTAGAACCATTGGAGATCATTAAATAAGTATTAAATATATCAAAACGAGCTGAAAAACTAATCGTTATGGAGTTTTTCTATCGTAGGGGTCGACTCATATACATGAGTCGACTCATAGGGTCGACTACTGTGGCACAAAATAAAAAATAATTATTCTATAATTTTGACGTGCACAGTAACAGAGGTCGACTCATAGGGTCGACTCATGCACAGGGGTCGACTCAATTTGGATGTGTCAGTCAAAAAATAGTATGCCGTTCAGTCCCATTTGATATCAGTCGACTCATGGGGTTGACTTAATTTTATAAATATTTTTTTTTTCAAAATATACATCCAAAAATTTTAAAATTTTCTCCAATAGATCATAAATCTTCTATTCTTGCTCTTGAGGCTTTCGAATTAAGACTTGGTAAAATTATGATTTTACCCTTAAAAAATAATAATTTTTTTTTCAAGCCAAAATTATTAGTAACCCCCGCAAATACTTTATAATCATCAAAATCAATTCAAGAAGCAACAATCTTCTCCTTTTTGATAATGACAAAATACTTGAGCAAAAGCAGAGTATAACATATATAAAGCATTGAACATAAATTTTAAATTTATGAAGATGCATCACTTAAACATCATAGCTAGTTATTTGAATGAAATGCATCATGAGTAGTTTGAAGATCAATTTAAAATTTGCTTATTAGATTATTTGCTTTGAAAATTACTGACAATTTTGATTCTTTGACACATTTGCTTTGACAATTTTGCTCTGACAATTTTGGTTCTTTGACACATTTGCTTTGACAATTTTGCTCATTTACTTTGACAATTTTGCTTATTGCTCTCAATTCTATTTCTCTATTGCTTATTGCTCGATCTCGATTTTTGATTCTCTACTCTTCCTTTTTGACAGCATCAATTAAGATTTTAAGAGATTTTGAAGAGAGAAAAAAAAAAGATAATATAAAGGACATATTTTCTCTACTCTCTCTTTTTGATACCATATTTTATTTCTTTACTCCTCCTCTTTCATTGTTTATTTCTCTACTCCCCCTCACTATAGCAATTATAAAAGACATATCAATTTGCTCATTTAGAGGATATTGCTATTCATGATATTTCATCACACATATATGAGTCATTTTTCATATCTTATAATTAAAATATTTTAATTGATCCCATTCATAAACATTAATCCAAAGATACTCATTGAAATTCAAAGCATAAAAAAAATGTATATATCAAAATGTGACTGAATACATTAAGTCAAAATACATAGATCATACAAAAATCTTGGATAACAACTATCCAAGAGTCAATCAGCCAACAAAATACAAAGGCCATAAGATTGATCCTAGATAAAAATAAAAAAGATTAACTATTCTAGATCTAATAGATATCATGACTAGAGGGATCAGAATCTGAAGAGTCAGAGATATGATGAGGAGATGTAGGATCAAATCCATGAGTACGATCTCGACCACGTCTACCTCGACCAGGGGTAGAAGTACCAGCATGAGTAGAGGGGCGAGAGGATCCTGGAGTCTGGGAAGCTACAGACTGTGCTAGAAGAGAAAGTCTGATGGTGTCCAAAAGATCTAAGGCTCTCGACACAGACTGCATCAAGGTACTAAACTGAGTAGAGACAGTCTCACTGGAGCCCTTGATCTCTCTCCTCAAAAAGTCAAATCCACTCTCTAAAACTCTTCAAAGTCTAGCCGCCTCTGCAGATAGGTCTGAGACCTCCGTGATGTCCTCATGTGGCTGGAGATGGGCTAAAGCTAATACTTGCTTCTGCAAATCTAGAACTCTGCCTGTCAGTCTTAGAACATATCCCTTAAGCTCCTCAAGTCGTACGGATTGAGCTGTGAACATCTAAAAAATAGTAGAGATATGAGGGATCAAAGTCTGATCTGAAATAGCCTGAGAAGTCATCCCCTGAACAAAATCTGAGGTGGCAAACTGTTGAGATAAAATGGAGACAACATGCTGGGACATCATCTCAATTTGATCATCTACCAGTCTGATCTCTGAATGATCTACTCTGCTCCCAAACTGCGATACAGAAACATGCCTCCTTACAGACTCTGAAAGACCAGCCTTGTGATCAGACATGAACTGAATATCTGAAGATGCTCTGTGATCACAAGGAGGTAAAGATGGTCTCTCCTCCTCTTCTCTCTCTTTAGCTGGCTCCTCTGTTCTTTTCTCGACACCCTTTGACCAACTGCCATCAGTCTTTAAAGAATTCATGCGGTGCAGTGTGTGACGGTTGATGGTGTCAGAATGAGACAACCTAATAACTGCCTCCCCCTCTAAACTGACTCTGAACCTCCTAAAGATCAGGGTGAGTGCCATACCATAAGACAAGTGAGCCTTAGACCTGTTCAGGGTCTCTCTCATAGCCTCAAACATTAAAGCAGGAAGGTAAAAGGAGATCTCAGTGATCACATGGTACATGATGCAAATGTCCCTACCAGATAGGAGGTCATGTCTGCCACTCTTAGGGATAAAAAGCTTGGTCACCATGTGATGTAATAGCCTCATCTCAACAGAAAGAATTTTTGCTTCTAATTTATTCAAACTTCCAGTAAAAATTCTCCCTAAGATAACATTAATTCCTTCTTCTTTAATTGGGAGCTCTATATTAGTATAGCCTTCGCAAGGCAAGCACAGGATTTGTCCCAAATGCACAGGATTAAGAATAATATTAACACTTTTCACTATAGACTTTACTGTTCCATTGAAGTAACTTAAATTCAAATAAAATTATCTAACTAGATCAACATAAGTGTTTTCTTTCAAAAGATAGTAAAACTTTCATCCTTGATTTTTAATCTTTGATCCAATAGAGAATCCTTCTTTTTTAAAAAACTTAAAATATATATTCTTCCCAGATTCACTTTTCGATCAGAGAGAGGTACCTTGCTTGGACTGATTGGGGACTGTGTAGAAGTTGAAGCAGGACTTGGAGCTGGGATTGGAGCAGGAGAGGACTCGGCTGCCATTCTTTTTCTGCGCTCAGTCTCTTCCAACCCACGAACAGATTTTCTTCTCTGTGGGAGCTTCATTTTGGGAGCCATTTAGACAAGAAGAACTTGCAAGGAGTTTAGGAGACTAAATAAGGTAGAGAGAAAAAGATTCTAGTGGAAAAGCCAAGATTTTGGAGAGGTAAAGCGCCGATTTGGAGAAGAGAGGTAGAATCTAAGGCAAGCTCGAACCGTCCAAACAAGAAAGAAAGAGGAGAGAAAGTTGGTTCCTAAACGAATGGTTTGAAGGATGAAAATCGGTGGAAAGAGAGATTTGAGAGAAATCTTCAGATTGAGGGAGAAAAGAGGGAGAGCTTTTGGTTCAGTGGGAGGAAGAAGAAGAAGGGCTAAGTCGGCTCAAAAAAAAATTTCAATAAAAAGAGAGCACCCGAAGGGTTTTAATAGAATTACAAGTTTATCCTAGGATCGACCCTGGGGGTCGACTCATGGCACATAAAAATTCATAAGAATGATGAAAAATTTGAAAAAATCTAAAACTTTGAGAGAAAAGAATCTACCTAGAGATTGATCATGTGAAGTACAGTTTTGAACTTTTAAGAGAAAAGAAGAGATGAGAATTGAGCTCAACAAATTTGGTTCAATGAATGTTTGGCATTAAGAACTTGGAATTAGAGAAATACTTAAGCTGATGGATCAAGGATTCCTAGTTCTCTTCTAATTTTACAAAATCTATCTTCACTTAAGATCTTGATAAAAATGTCAGTCAATTATTTCTCAGTACATACATAGTCAAAAATTATATTATTATTTTGAACATGTTCTCTTATGAAATGATGTCTAATTTAATATGTTTTGATCTAGAGTGCTGAATTAGATTTTTAGTTAGATTGTAGCACTAGTGTTATCACATCTTATGGGAGTTTTATTGAGTTTGATGCTAAAGTCCTCAAGTTGTTGCTTAATCCACAAGATTTGAGTACAACAACTTTCAGCTGCAATGTATTCGACCTCGATCGTAGACAGTGCCACCGAATTTTACTTCTTGCTAAACCAAAAGATTAAGTTAACTCCAAGAAATTGGTAAGTTTCACTAGTACTTTTTTTATCTAATCTACATCCAGCAAAATCGACATCTGAATATCCTATTAAGTCAATTGATGAGTCTTTAGAATACTATAGTCCTAGAGTTTGTGTACCATTTAAATATCTAAGGATTCTTTTAACTGCATTCAAGTGTGATTCTTTTGGATTTGATTGAAAGCGAGCACAAAAACATACAGTAAACATAATATCTGGTCTACTAGTAGTTAAATACAATAGAGAACCAATCATTTCTCTATAAAATTTTAAGTCTACATTTTTACCTCCTTCATCCTTGTCAAGTTTACATGATGGGCTCATGGGTGTACCAATTACTTTGAAACCCTCCATTCCAAATTTTTTGAGTAGTTCTCTTGTATATTTGCTTTGAGTGATGGAGATTCCTTCCTTTGTTTGTTTGATTTGAAGTCCAAAAAAGAATGTAAGTTCTCCCATTATGCTCATCTTAAACTCTCCGTGCATGAGCTTAGCAAAATCTTGATAAAGAGTTTCATTAGTAGACCCAAAAATAATATCATCAACATATATTTGTATAACTAAGATATCATCTTGATTTTTTTTAATGAAAAGGATTGTGTCTACATTTTCTCTTGAAAAACTATTATTAAGCAAAAATTTACTTAGCCTTTCATACCAAGCCCTAGGTGCTTGTTTCAAACCATATAATGCTTTGTTTAATTTAAAAACATGATTAGAAAAAGCATGATTTTTAAAATCGGGAGGTTGTTCTACATAAATTTTTTCAGCAATATATCTATTTAGAAAAGCACTTTTGACATCCATTTGGAATAACTTAAAATTCATAAAGCAAGCATATGCAAGTAAAAATCTAATTGCTTCTAATCTAGCAACAGGTGTAAAGGTCTAATCAAAATCAATTTTCTCTTCTGGATTATAATCCTTTGCAACTAATCTTGCTTTATTCCTAATTATATTTTCATGTTCATCTAGTTTATTTCTATAGACCCATTTTGTGTCAATTACTGGATAATTTTTAGATCTTGATACTAAAGTCTATACATTATTTCTTTCGAATTGATTAAGTTTTTCTTGCATTGCATTTATCCAATTATAATCTTTTTCAGCTTCATCTATGGTTTTAGGTTCAAAATGAGAAACCAATGCAAAATGATTGTATGCATCTCTAAGAGAGAAACGAGTTCTTACTCCATGTGTAGGATCACCAATGATCAATTCTTTGGGGTGATTGTGATCATACCTTCATTCTTTAAGTAGATCATTTGAGCCTTGAGGTTGTTCTTGTTGTTCTTCACCTTTATCCTTTTGTTTGTTTTATGTTCTTCTTCATTTTGAATTGTTGAGTCTTTTAGGGTGATCTCCTTCATCCCTTCTATAAGAGGATCTGCATCATCAATACTTTCATTTTTCTTTGAAGGAAGATCGTTAGTTTCATCAAAAATAACATGTATTGACTCCTCTACTACTAAAGTTTTTTTGTTGAAAACTCTAAAAACTTTGCTAGAATAGGAGTAACCAAGAAACATAGCTTCATCGGATTTTACATCAAATTTTTTTAATCTTTCTTTACCATTATTCAAAACAAAACATCGACAACCAAAAATATAAAAATATATAATGTTTGATTTTCTTCCTTTCCAAAGCTCATAGGAAGTTTTATTTAAAATTGGTCTAATTAAAGTATGATTTAATATGTAACATGCCGTGTTAATTACTTTCGTCCAAAAATATTTTGGGAGGTTGCTTTCACATAGCATAGTATGGGCCATTTCTTCAAGGGTTCTATTTTTTTTTTTACTATCCCATTTTGTTGGGGTGTCCTAGGTGCTGAAAAGTTATGGTCAATACCTTTTTCATCACAATTTTTTTAAAATCTTGATTTTCAAATTTGATTCCATGATCACTTCGAATATTTTAAATTAAAAAATCTTTTTCATTAGTGACTTTTCGATAAAATTTTGAGAACACATAAAAAGTTTCATCCTTATGTGTCAAAAAGAAGATCCATGTAAAATGAAAAAAATTATCAATAATCACAAAGCCATATTGTTTTTCACCTAGACTAGTAGTTCTAGGGGGTCCAAATAAATTCATATGCAATAGTTCTAATGGTCTAGAAGTTGAAATAATATTTTTGGATTTGAATGAGACTCTTATTTGTTTACCTAGTTGGCATGCATCACAAATTTTATCCTTTTCAAAATTCAATTTGGGTAAGCCGGTAACCAATTTTTTTTTAATAAATTTTGAAAGTGAATGCATGCTAATATATGCAAGCCAACGATGCCAAAGTCAATTAGACTCATTAATCTTGGTATTCAAAACTACTAGGCATTGCATGTTTATTTTAGAAAGATCATTCAAGTCTACCATATAGACATTACCATATCTATGCCCAATAAATTTAATGTCTTCATCAATAGGACTAGTTACTATGCATAATGAAGATTCAAAAATGACTTTGTATCCTTTATCATAAAATTGACTGATGCTTAATAGATTATGTTTCAAACCATCTACTAATAAAATATTTTTAAAATACTTGGAGGGAGTGATACCAATGTTACCTATACCGATGATCTTTCCTTTATCATTGTCTCTAAAAGTGACCATCCCTCCATCTTTAGCATCAAGTGTGATGAATTGAGATTCATCACTAGTCATGTATCTTGAGCACCCATTATAAAGATATCATTTTCGATTTGTTTCTTGGGATGCAAGACACACCTACATACAAAAATCAAGTTTTGACTTTAAATACCCAAGTTTTCTTGAGTCCTCTTTGGTTAGTCACAATGGCTTCTTTTGGAACCCATATTTTCTTCACATTAGAATTTTTAGATTTGTTAAAAAAATATTTATAGGATTTGTGTCCTACTTTACCACATTTAAAGTAAGTAATATTTGAAAACTTGTTGCATGATGAGTTTACAAAGATATTTTTCAGAAGTTTTTATTTTTTTAAAGGGTTATATCCAAGACCGACTTTATCATAAATGGCCTTTGATTGTCAAGTATCATTTGAAGTTTATTTGAACTTAAAGTGAACTATTCAACCATTGATTTTAACTTGACAATCTCATTTTTTAAGTTCAGATTTTTTTGAGACAAGATTGATTTTTCATTTGAAATAATCTCATTTTCTTTTAACAAAGATTGATTCTTTGATTTTAATTTTTTATTCTTTACCTCTAGCTTCTTTAGTTCATCAATTAGATCATAAAATGCTTTATGAAGTTCTTCAAAGGTAAAGTCATTAGGAGTTTCAGTATTTACCTCATTTTCATGTGCCATAAGGCACAAGTTGGCTTGTTCATTTGAATCTTCTTCTTTGGAGCTTGACTCATCACTTTCACTCCATATAGCCATTATAGCCTTTTTTCTATACTTCTTGAGACCCTTTTTAAGTTGTGGACATTCAGACTTAAAGTGTCCCGGCTTCTTACATTCATAACAAATAAGGGGTTGCTCCATATCCTTCTCTTTGCTATATTTTCTTTTTGTAGGTGGTCTCTTCCTCATTCTTTATCTTCTTTTCTTCAAAAACTTCTTAAACTTTCTAGTAATGAGGGCCATTTCTTCATCCTGCTCTTCATTTTTCATATCATCAGATTCCTTATCAAGTTGAGCAGTGGATTTGAGGGTGATTGTCCTCTTTTTTTTGACATCTTCTTCTTAATGTTGTTTCATGCTTAGCTTGTGTGTCATTAGTGATCCTAGAAGCTCCTCCTAGAGTAAGATATTCAGATCTTTGGCTTCTTAGATTGCGGTCACTTTGGCCTCCCAAGTCTTTGGTAAAGATCTAAGAATCTTTCTCACGAGATCACTGTTAGAATAAGACTTACCAAGATTTTTTAGACCATTAATAATATCAGTAAAATGAGTAAATATTTCAGTTATTGATTCATCATGCTTCATTTTAAAGAGTTCATATTTATGCACAAGTATGTTAATTTTTAATTCCTTCACTTGATTAGTTCCTTCATGAGTTACTTCTAATCTATTCCATATTTTCTTAGCTGACATGCATGTTGAAATACGATTGAATTCATTAGCATCTAGAGCACAATATAAAATATTCATGGCTTTTGCATTAAGTTGAGCCATTTTCTTGTCAACCTCATCCCATTCTTTTTCGGATTTGGTTAATTCCACACTATCAATTATTTTAGTGGGTGTGTGTGGTCTATTTACTATGCTACTTCACATATCATAGTCAAGTGCTTGAATAAAGATTTTTATTTGAGCTTTTCAATAGGTATAATTTGACCCATTGAAAAGTGGAGGTCGGTTTGTGGACTGCCCCTCGGCTAGTGAAGCACCAACTTGAGTTGCCATAGATCTTTAGCTCTTTGATGGTTAAATCAAAGTAGGACTAGAGCATCGAGCTCTGATACCACTTGTTACCTAGCTATGCAATCCAAGAGGGGGGTGAATTGGATTTTTAAAAATTTAAAATTAATTTAGAACCACAAGGATTAAGTAATAAAAGACAAGTTAGTTAAAGTGAGTGATTTAAGCAAAGTGAAGATATTAGATGCAAGAGTGCAAGAAGAAAAAAAAAATAAGATAGAAAATAAGTAAGCACACCATAAACAATCAAAATTTATAGTGGTTTGGTGCCAACCTTGCACCTACATCCACTCCCCAAGCTCCTACTTGAGAATTCAAATCCACTAAACCTTATTCAATAAAAATTCAACGTCGGTACCTCCGACTCTAGCTATCCCAAGCTAGAATATTTATTTTTTGGGTACAAGCCAACTCAATACAATCCGATTCAAGGTTCAGATCAATCTTTTCACATTTTGCAACCCTTCCAAAACTAAAGATCAACTCAAAAATAGAGTATAACAGTTAATCACACGAAAATACAAATGCAGCTCCTTTAATGAGCAAATAAAGCTTTAAATATACTTTACACAATAATGAAAAAGCTTTTCTGATTCTCCTCAAGGTTGTTGAAGACTTGAATGAACTCTTGAGGGGTTGGTGAACTTGAAATGAAAGCTTCTTTAACTTCAAGAAGGCTCTTTACTTAGGACTGAAATGAATGCTTGAAAAATCTTATTTATTTTCTCTTTTAAGTGCCTTTTATAGGTTCAAATGATGGTGGAGAGTGATCAAGGTAGTTTTAGAGCCATTGGAGATCATTAAATGAGCATTAAATACGCCAAAACGAGCTAAAAAATTAGTCGTTACGGAGTTTTTCCGTCGCAGGAGTCGACTCGTAGGGTCGACTCATACACATGAGTCGACTCATGGGATTGACTACTATGATACAGAACAGAAAATGATTGTTCTGTAATTTTGACGTGCACAGCAACAGAGGTCGACTCATAGGGTCGACTCATGCACAGGGATCGACTCATGGGGTCGACTCAATTTGGATGTGCCAGCCAAAAAACAGCATGCCGTTCAGCCCCATTTGACATGAGTCGACTCATGGGTCGACTCAATTTTATAAATATTATTTTTTTTCAAAATATACATCCAAAAATTATGAAATTTTCTCTAATAGATCACAAATCTTCTGTTCTTGCTCTTAAGGCTTTCGAATTAGGACTTGGTAAAATTATGATTTTGCCTATGAAAAATAATAAATATTTTTTCAAGCTAAAATCATTAGTAATCTCCTCAAATACTTTGTAATCATCAAAATCAATTCAAGAAGCAACATGCATCAATGCAAAGGCATAAGAGTGTCATTATACTACAAGATTCATATAAGCATGTAGTAGATATTGCTTCAAGGGGAGAAACTTTTATGAAATATTGCCAATTACTTTATTAATTAGGTTAAAAAATAAAAAATGATAAATATTCTGATGGTGATTTAGTAAATTTTTAATTGCTTCAGTCTTGGTCCTTGACTCTTTTGGGTCCATAAGTGAGAACATAATATCACAGGTAGAACTCAATATTAGAGGTAAAGTACCATTTATTGACACTGTTGAGCTTTTTGCTAAAATATGCTACTTCAAACATCTTCCCAAAGTCTGATATGCATAGAAATGGGGCTTCTGTCATGCTGTGATACCCCAACCCATCACCTAATCCAAATCAGCCACAAGAATTTTAAAGAAGCGATTAAAAAAAAATTGAAAGAAGGCTCTTGATGTGAGTCTTCTACCCCATTGGACTCCCAATCGGAGTCAAAAATCACTGTTGGTGGGGAGTCAAACTTCTTCCCTGTGATCCTATTTAAAGGGAAGAGGGCTTCCCATTTCTTTCTATAAAGATCGAGGCCTCAAGCTTGGGGTTCGTCAGAGTTCTTCTCTTGTTTTTTTCTAAAAGCCATTCAACATGCCCTTCATATTTCAGCCCAAACACCATCAGAAAAGAAGTAAGGATCCTCCAATCTCAAGTTAGTCTACTTAGCCATGCATCCTTCCTAGCCTACGATGACCAGCAATCACCAAATTTTTTCTAAAAATCCCTATCCTATTTTTTTCCTGATTTTCGCCCCTTCTTTTTTGGATTTTTTTGGTGCCGGTGATGACAACCATCGATCTGAGATCCTCCAGATGCACCATCGTAGCCCCAGCTACCACTGGCCACAGCCATGCTGGTGGTGCTCCCTTATTTAGAGAATAGAAGAGGAACAATATCTCCTATTTTGTCGAGAACCAAAGGAAGAAGGGAAGAAAAAAAAGAGAAAACAAGAAAAGAGAAATAAGAAAAGGAAAAAAGAAGAAAAGAAAAAAAAGAAAAAATTTCTCTCTCATCCCTTTCTCCTTTCTCTTCCCTAATTTCTGTCTCCTCTCTCTACCATACTTTCTCTCTCTAAAAGTATCTCTCTTTAGATTATGCCTCTCTTCTAAGATTTTTTAAATCTTAGAAAGATCTTTTAATAACCTTGATAGACTCTAATGAAGGGATCTTGATCAATGAATGTTGGACAGCCTACCGACCTCCATCTTGATCGAGCCGAGTATCATTACATTTCACCATCAATTACATCCTAACATCTTAGCTTGAACTTTAAATTATAGTTGATCAATTGGATATCCTAAATTGAACCGACTAGGATGCCAGGCACTACTGCTTGGCCAGTCCTATGAAGATTTTGAGATTTAAGATTTTTATTTCTAAAATAATCATGGTTAAATTTTGATAAAAGTATGACTTTAGATATTAGATTTTTAAAAAAAATTAAAAGATTTATTATTCACATAAAATTAAGATGTCTCCACTCAGATAAAAAAATTCACTCGAGGTGCTGCTAAAGAGACATCAAATCAATAAGATAGTGGTACTCCTCGGCAGGTTAATGGCATCTCTCATAGGAAAGAGTCATTATCTTACTAAGAACATGTAGACGGAGTAATAAGAACCAAGCATGGCTTAGATAATACAGACTTTAGTTGGCTTGATGCAATTACAACAGCAGTTACAACAATATTTACTACAACAACAATAAGTTCAACAACAAACACTGCCACCACAAGAATGTGGAGAACAGCAAAAGTAACAAAAATAATATTATAAAATTTAAGAAGTTGTCTTCATTGACTTTTAAGAGGACTACAGAATCTTAGAAGTTAAGAATTGACTTATGGAGATAGAGAAAGCATTTGTTGCTATGAGATATTGTGATAATATAAAGATCTTGTATGCATCATACAAGTTGCAAGGTTAATGGCATCTCTCAGTAGGAAGGAGTTATTATCCTACTAGGAGAATGTAGATGGAGTAATAAGAACCAAGCATGGCTTAGATAATACAGACTTTAGTTGGCTTGATGCAATTACAATGGCAGTTGCAGCAATATTTACTACAACAACAGTAAGTTCAACAACAAACACTGCCACCACAAGAATCTGGAGAGCAGCAAAAGCAATAAAAATAATATTATAGAATTTAAGAAGTTATCTTCATTGATTTTTAAAGGACTACAGAATCTTAGAAGTTAAGAAATAGCTTATGGAGATAGAGAAAGCACTTGTTACATGAGATATTGTGATACTATAAAGATCTTGTATGCATCATACATGTTGCAAGGTAAGGCAATTAATTGGTGACAAAGACTAAAACATAAATATGAACAAGATGAAAAATAACTCAATTTGAAAATATTGCGAAGAGCATTTTATGACCAGTATTTTTCTCAAAGTGAAAGGATTCAGAAAGAATAAGAATTTATTTATCTAAAACGAAAGAATATAACAATTGCAGAATATGAAGCTGAATTTATGGAGCTTGCCAAATTTATTCCGAGGTTGGTTAAGGATGAGCATAAAATTAACTACCTATACAGATATAATGAATAAAGTATTGATAATTGAAAGCAAGTGATACCATATAAATTAACTACCTATACAGATATAATGAATAAAGTATTGATAATTGAAAGAGAAGCTAATGGAGAATGTGCGGAAAGAAAAAAAATTAAAAGAAAAAAATATGTCGAACGAATCTCAAGAGTAGAACAATAAATACATTGAGGTTTAAATAAATGGTCTGGATTAACTAATAACATTAAGTGTTCCCAATGTGGTAAAAATCATGAATAAGTGATTATCGTTGGAACATTGGTGTATGTTTTGATTATGGTCAGAAAGACCACAAAATAACTGATTGCTCACAAAGAATAGAGAATTAGCCTATCCTAATAGCTGAACAAAACATGGACAGAAGCTTGAAACCTCGAACTCAAGAAAGAGTCTATGCTCTTATGCAACAAGATGCATGGACCTCCAATACAATGGTAACAGACTTTGAGATATGTTCTCATAATTAATTCAACTTGTTGATCGGTTCCACTTATAAGATGAGTAATGCTTCACTTTCTTAGATTTATCGACAAATTATATAATATTTATATCATTGAATCTTGAGTTATATTGCTTGTGATTTATGAATATGATATTTATTTGTTAAATTTATTTTATTATAAAATATTATTTGATACATTATTGAACCTATTGATTCTATTACGGAATTATGATCGATTGATTTGAATTTCAAATGGTTTTTATATATTATTTGATTGAAATATGAAACTGATTTTATCGAAATTTAGATTTGATTCGAGATAGATTTTGACTTGCAGCCTAACTTTGTATAGATATTTTGCCAGCGAGGTTTGTGCTAGTACATTAATACCCTATTAGTAAAAGTTGTATGCTGATATATCAATATCTTACTAGTGGAGGTTATGTGTTGGTACATCAATATCCTGCCAGTAGAATTATGTGCTGGTATATCGATACACTTTCAATGGAAGTTATGCATTGGTATATCTGCATCTTATCAACGAAGATTATACGTTGGCATATTGATATCCTACTAATAGGGTTATAAGTTGGCATATTGTATACTTGTGGAGAGAGTTTTTCATAAATATACAGTAGTTGTTATCGTTCTTAGCTCATGATATCAGGTCAAGAGCGTGACACATGCGCTATTTAATATCTTTGAAAGCTCAATCAATGACTTTGATCCGGTTGAAGTCCCCTTTTCCTCATGTACTCAATGATTGGAGCTATCACGATACCGAAGTTGCAGATGAACCGATGATAGAAAGGAGCCAACCCACGAAAGTTTCTGACTTCATGGATATTTACAGGACTTGGGCATCATAATTTTGACTTTCGCTGTAGTGTAGAGCTCAATGTCATAGATCAAGTCCCACTTCTTGGCGTCATTGAGCTTCTCGTTCAAGCATAACATTGGATGTCCTTTCTGGCCAAGGACTCCTCTAGTCTCAACATAAAAGACATCACATGAGATTTCGATGTTCTCAAAGTTGGGTGGGCGTAGGACCGGGGCCTCTCAAAAGCTGGGTAGATATTGGACCGGCGCTTTGTCATGCATTGGTTGATGTGTTCGAGTTGGGGCTTCTCAACCGCTGGTGCAAATGAAGTCTCCTCTTTTCATGTATTTGGTGATTGGAGCAATCACGATGTCAAAGTTGTGGATGAATGGGTGATACAAAGTAGCCAACCCATGGAATCTTGTGACTTCATTATTGTTGATCGGATAGCCATTCTGAGATATTTTGATTTTTGCCCCCCTGATGCCATCGATGGAGACGATGAACGTGAGAATGATTCTTCAAGCTACGTCTAGGCGCACTTCTTCGGATTCTCCGATCTCAAAATCCTTATGACTTCCCAAAGATAGTCCAGAGGCTCCTCCGAAATCTTGCTATAGCTAAAGATGTTGTCAAAGTAGACAACAACAAATTTGCTAACAAAATTATTAAATCCGGTCCGAACTTTAACCCGGACAAGACATCGGATCAGTGGATCAGCGGTCCAATCGTCGAATCAACGGTTGAACCGATGGGTCAATGCATAATACATACGGAGGAGGAGGGAAGCAAGGGGGAGGGGGGAGGGGGCCGAGCGGAGGGGAAGGAGGCGGAGAAAGGATCTCATACGGAGGAGGAGGAGGAGGAGGAGGCGGAGGGGAGAGGGAGCCGAGCAGAGGAGGTGGAGAGAGGATGTCCCAGATGAGGAGAAGGAGGCAGAGGGGGTCGAGCGGAGGAGGAGGAGACGGAGGAAAGATGTTCCAGATGGCAGAGGAGGAGGCGGAGGGGAGAGGACGCCGAGCAGAGAAGGAGGCAGAGAGGAGGTCCCGAATGGGGAGAAGGAGGCGGAGGGGGTCGAACGGAGGAAGAGGAGGCGGAGGGAAGATGTCCCGGATGGCGGAGGAGGAGAAGGGGGAGGGGGGAGGGGGCCGAGTGGAGGAAGAGGAGGCAGAGAGAGGTCTCGGTCGATAGAGAAGGAGGCGGAGTGGGTCGAGCGGAGGGAGGAGGTCGCGAATGGAGGAGGAGGAGGAGGAGGTGAAGGAGCCGATCTTGAGCCTATTCATCGGAGATTTGAAAAAAAAAAAAAGAGGGTTACACCACTGTTACTCACCGGAGCTCCGATCATTCTCGTTGGCTCGTCTCCAATCTCGACCACTGCCGTTTGCTCGATCCTCGTCCTCGTCGGCCCATCCACACTCTCCGTTCATTGCCGCTGCTGCCGATTTGATCATCGAGAAAGGGGAAGATGCTGGCGAAGTTTGAACTCGGGAAGCTGAGATCGGAAAGTCGAAGCCGAAGGGACGATCGAAAGATAAGATGAACAGTAACCAGGTTTTGCCTCAACCGAATTTTATCGGGTCCAACGGTTCACAGTCCAACCGGCTGGTTCGTCCGAATTTCATCAGGTTTTAAATGCAATTGATTCAATTAGGCAACCAGCCCGGTCCCATGGCCGGGTCACCGGATTTCCAGTCCGACCAATAAGGCCGGGCCGGGTTTAATAAGTTTGCTAGCTAATGAATGGCTTCAAGATTTGGTTCATGACCTGCATAAATGCACTGGGCATGTTGGCCAGATGGTCACAAGCCACTTTAGTTCTCTAACCATCCTTCTACCATCTATTTAGCTTTTTATGTTCGGGGGCTCATCGCATACCGTGGAAGGTTGGGCTAGAGACTATCTTAATGGCGTATTGCATGTTACTTAATAGGAGAGAACCCATGAAAGCCATCAGAGACCACAACCTCAAAGTCTGAAAGGAGCTGCTAGTTTCATGGTTGGTGCTTCTACTCAACCTCTCTTCCCATTGAGAGTGGAGGTTTAGTTGTTGTCACTGCTGTGGTACGTGACATCATGATCATCTAGCCATAGCCATCTACGTAGGTTGTTAGCCTGTCGTAAGGATGACATCACACCAGAGATCGTCCTCTTACCCCTTTGAAGGATAAGGGACACCTATCAGCCCAAGCTTTTCCAAAAGCTCTTTGGATGCCATGTTCTCATTGCTGGCATTATTGATGATGATGGTGATGCAACAATCCTGGGAAAGTGATCTCCAATCCAACTTTCCTCATTCCGAGGCGCAGTAAGGACTTGGTCAAGAACAACAAAGCGATAAGCAAGCTCCCTCTCGCGATCCATAATGGGTTTGTCCCCCTGCATTTCCTCAAGGTCGTCTAAAGCACTCAATTTCCTCGGAAAGTTCAGTCTTCTCTTTCCAACATGGCTAGCAGTAGCTGAGTTGTTAAGTGGGACACTGCACACTTATGTGACCATTCTCCTTGTGTTTGCAGCATTTGACTCCACATTAGATGTACTTCGGTTGGTTGAGCTCTTTTGTGCATTGCTAGGATTAACTGTCTTTGCTAATGGTCAATGGGACTGACTTCAGGATCACTGAAGCTTGGTGTAGGTTGGGCATCCCAGGTTGGAAAACCTACGGGCTTCATTCTTCAAGTGATCTTCTGCCTGCTTAGCCCCCTGATAAACCTTATCCGAAGTTTCAGTCTAGGCCACAACCATCTGATCCTAGAACTCGAGACAGAGGCCATTGGAAAGTTGACCGGTGAATTGGTTCAAGATTTTGTTAGATCAAATTTGAAGGGAGAGCTTGTCAAATTGTTTTCAATACTCTTTCATTAATTTGGCAGCTTGCTCCGGTTGGAGCATCCAAGTGCAGAGGCTTCAAGAGTAATGGAAGGGGACCTCCAACTTCTCCCTCCTCTAGGGTCATGTTGTGATAGATGTCTTGCTCTATATTATGATGAAATAATTTCATGTATGCTTTAATGAGTGTTTATTTATTGCCTGGATGATCTTTTGAACACTATATCATTTTTATCTTTGCAAGAATAGAAAACAAGTATCGCTATGCTCCAATGCATCGCACACAACAAAAATATAAATAGCACCTATAATCTGAAAGTATCAAAATCATCCCTCATCTAAGTCCCAGTATTGTATTGAACTTCACTAACAGAAGAAGCTATAAAATTAACTAGTCATTGATATTTATGAGAAAGAAACTCATTAATGAATGTCAACTTAGAAATCACTGGGAAAGAATCCAAGGAAAACTTCAATGAGTGACACCTTCCCACAAAAAAACGTATTAGAAGCCTCATTTGATTTTTAAACAAGGAGAGTTTTCCAAATAAGATTTAGATGACACATAAATGCCAAAATCAAAGAAGAGTATCTCACAACAATTTTCCCCCTATGTCGTGAATAATAGGTAGACAAGGCCTTTAAGATATTCCACAATTTCAGATCCACCAAGTTTTGAACTTCCATAAACTCTGTCAACGAAGGTAATGGGAACCTGCAACAAATACAACGTCAAACTTGGACATGATCTTAGAATTGGAGGTGCTTCTGCTGTTAAGGAATTACAGAATTTATAGCATTAGCAAAGCATATAACATTATTTTCAAATCTGGAGATGTGTTAGTATATTAAACTAACAATCTCATCTTCTTGATTAATTGATAAATGAAATGATCAGCAATGAACAAATTACAGTAACAAAGTTCTTCGAAAACAACAACATGGCTATTATCTGATGCCCTATTTGGTTCCCGGTAAACCCTTGGTTCAGTGCTAGTTATTCAATTAACCAGCCAAAAACCACCACTTTCTTGGTAGTTAAAGTTAGCCAATCCATGCCATTTTACCCACTTAAAGATATTTCAAGGGGAACGGATGGATACCCAGTTACGCCCCCTCCCCTTATTTTTTTTCCCTGTTTTACCCCTCTTTCCTCATATTTTGCCCCTTTCTTCCCCACTGCTTTTTTTGTACTCAAACAATAAGTGGTATTTAACCTACACCTTTTCCAATGAAATAGCATTGTTGTCATGTCAGCAAAAAGGATCAGTTAAGTGAGCAGCAATCAAACAGCAATTTTTGTTCAGCTTCATGGTTAACTGGTTAAGTGGTGGATACTGATAGTTTAGGTTATCCACACCCAGTGAGCTATCCAGCAACCAAACCGATCCTAATGCAAAAAGCTCAAACTTAAATGAGAATTGCTTTAGTCAAAACATGGCCAAGCACGACAAGCAAGGTATGCTGCAACAAAAAATAAGGCTATTGTCCTTACCTCTTCAATGTGATATCCTTTCCTCGAAGCTCTCACAATCATCTCCATCTGAAAGACATAACCTTTACTAACACATGAGCTTATCACATCTTCAAGAACAGACCGCTCATATAGCCTGTTCAAGAATAACACAGATTAGTTATACAGACCAAAGTGCTGCATGATTTTCCCAACTGAAACAAGGTACCTAAAGGAACCGGTCAAATCTGATACACCAGGCCATAAAAGTGTCTGTGCAAGCACATTTGCTCCCCTACTTGTCAGTTTGCGCATAAGGTTCCATCCATGGACACCACCATTTCTAACATAACGGGTCCCTGTAATGATATTTGCACCAGTTTCCTTTTGCTTCCTAATAGCATAAGATGGTCAGATGATGACTGCAGTGGTACCAAGCTAACTTGTCTGGTTGTATCTTTCTATGCTACAATAAACTACACTCAGATTATCATTATTCTTGTAAATGAAATGACCATCTCAGCTTCTTCAAATCATGAGAAAACATCTGTACAAGTAGTATATAGGACTTTATTATAAAATATAAACAATTTACATTATGAGTTTATAATTTTGGCAATAATAAATCTAATTTAGAAATTATATGAGAAATAAATAAGCCACAAATGAATGAGGAATCTTCGTATCTAATAAGTTAGGCAGATGGGTGATGAATCCTCATACACAAGTCTATGAAAACCTTATAGTAATCATTTTCCGTCTATTGTTGAAATGAGGGAACCACTAAAAGAACTAGGCCCTCCAATTCCTATAACAATATTCTCTATGGAGAAGGAACATTCTGATAGACAAATATGTGGATATTTGTAGAAATTATTACAATGTATTTTGTTGGAAGTCTTACCTGATGAAGCTTGGTAGGTATTTGGGCTGTAAACAAGAGTATAACATAATTAAAGGAAATAAAGCAAGAAAACTAGAGCTAAGATTTTAGAAAACTCAATAAGCTAGATAAGCTAGTATTTGAGAGAAAAATGGAAAAAACCTCATACATGGTGGGAAAGATCTGCATCCATAATTACAACAAACTCCCCAGATGCATGCTTTAGTCCATGATAATAAGCAGTTCCTGAACAGTAAACCATATCAGGGACTACACTTTTATTTCCTTGTTGAAAGAAATTCTAGAGACTTACCTAAACCAAGCTTCCTCGGCCTTGCTCGTAACAGCTGGTATTATTGAAGAAATGAAATGGTTAAGTATGGGAGGAGCAATTAAAACCAGAAAAATGGTTCCATATATCAAAAACAAAGATTAAACCTTTCAAACATAAAGACTAAACCTAAATACTTACAATACGATCTTCCCCGTACACTTGCTGCAATTGTTTAACGACATCTTGAGTCCCATCAGGACTTCCATCATCTACAACAATGACTTCAAAATCAACATCCCTAGATCAAAGCAAGAAGGATGGAATGCCAATATTAGTTCTAACTTCTAAAAGGATAAATTTAATTACAATCATGCAGCAATGGGACATAATCAAAGAGAAATTCCCCTCCCAACGAGGGTAATATCGAATCATCAAAATAGTCTGAAGTATTGGATCATTATGTTTTCAGACACAAGACACTTGCACAGGTACCAGATAAGTAGCAAATGCAAGATGATAGTTTGAGTCAATCAAGCCAATGGAACCTTGTTATGGAAACAATACAACTTTCTTGGAATAACAATTTTCATTCTTACAAAATGCCTACCCTGGAAAAGGATAATCTCAAAAAGGTAATATGAACAACTAAATTCAATAGAATTTATCTTAAATAAATGTTACCAAAAAAACTATCTACAAAGAAAATCTTCACCAGCCAATGTGGAATTGCTCAAAGCATCATAACTTGCTCAAAATAGACTGAATTTGTGTAGTTTAACCCTTCAAAAGATTCGCTAGTTAACATGCCCCAAAAGCTTATATAATATTAAACTATAGAGGACTAGAAAGTTTCTCAAGGAATTTAGTACTAGAACAGCAAATAAATCTGAAAATTTGACGTTTAATTCATGCCTAAAGAGAGTTAGCTTCACAAATGGTAGATTTTGTTCAAATTAGTATATTGCACTAGCATCATGTGCCCGAACATTGGCCTGCCAGGGTTGAACAAAGGTGCTCTAATACCTGGCATTTTCTAATAAAAGATTAACTTCACAAATTAATGGACAAAGATCGCTTAGTAATGGCTACATGAATTATTCCAGTTCCCTGTATCAGTTGAATCAATTTGATATGAATGTAATAAAAGGAGCTGCAAGACTAAATTTACCAGAAAAGGATCAGAATTAGATGTAGTGGTCAGTATCTTATTCATTTACTGTCACATCATGCCAAAAATCAGGAAGTGACAGGTGAAAAGCACTTTAAAAAGGGTTCTTATAGGAAAAAGTATTCCTGTTATTTGAATTCATTTACATGATACTCTACAAGCTTACATTGATGTCAATGAGGGAGTTGGAAATTTCTTCATGTAACCTAGGTTATATTGGGACACCATACCAGATGATTTGAACCCAGGTTATACAGACAAGTGCGTGCGCACACACACACATAAGGCACTCATACAAGGTAATTTTTTTTTTAATGCTTGTTTTTGTTTAACTTAAGTGTTAAGTTGAGCATCCAGCCATCGATGTTTCACCACAAGGCACTCATGGTAGATGGTCATTAAGCTATTATAACCAATACAAGTGCACCTCAAACTCCATCTTAAGCTCAGCTTCTCAACCTATCCATTTCAGACTACCTTCTCTATGCTTCTTCGGTCAATGATCGCATTACAAAACCTTTTTGGCATGTCACACACCTAAATATATTAGTCCTTCAATCATGTTGACGCTGTTGCTTCTGCCCATGCATGACACATGAACAGAGACTGACTAGCCACAAGTGTCCCTTCCTCATGAGATTCAAAAAATTTGAATTGGTTATCTGATTCAGCATCTTCAGTGGCTGTCTCAGATAATAATATTGAAATCTATTCTCCTTAAGTTTTCTTCCCTATTCTTGAGATGATGGAACTTGTCTCTCTAATTACATGCTCCGACTACAAAAGTCATGACAACTAGGCCTCCCTGAACCAACAGCTAGTCAAACCAAACCAATTGGTGGGTTGAAAAAAATGACCTTACCCAACATGTATAATCATAGACAATGAAAGAGAAGATTATGGAGAGGATAATGGAAAACGAAAGAAAAGAAAGGAGAGACAAGAAAAAAGAGGAGAAGAGAGGAAGAGGATAGTGGCAGCATCTTAGGGAGGCACTGGAGGAAAAATGCAGAGGCAGCTTCCAATGGCCTAGGGATCTCCAACTTCCAACTAAACCACTACCCAACTACTTCAAGTTCCAATAGGAAAAAACAACCCATTAAACTCAGTTGTTTAGACTTAGTGTTTAATATTTAATATGAGAAATGGTTTAAATCCCCATACTAAGGTCCATTCCAATCTAGTCCTCAGTTGGTAGGGGATTGGAACAAGTCGAGACAGACTAGGATAGATTGAAATAGTCATTAACAAAAAGAATAAAAGAGAAAAATAAATTGCATGAGGACATGTTAAGTCATTTGTATCAAGTGTTGTGACCCAACCATCCTGGCCCATCCCAATAGGTACCAACTAAGATGATTGGTACATCCCACCTCAAGATAGAACCAGTGTCCTACAGCTATCTAAGCACCATTCTCTCATGAGAAAGGCAGTAATGGCAGGACATGCTAGTATGATCAGGTCTTCGATCCTTGAATATGAGCAAATCAAACACAATAATTCATGACCTGTAAAAGAAATGCATTCAACTTTTATCCTAAAACTTCATCTCATCATTACCTCTATCCTCTAAAGCCCATCAAGCATTTCATACAATGGTTTGGCAGCAACTGCCATGTTAGCCACTAAAGCTGGACTCACTGTCATCTCTACTTCCTAAAAACATGTTATCAGCACTCTAAATAAATTTACATACGGTCAAAGTCCAATAAAACATCTCTGTCTCTGGACAAAGGATGCCATTCACGATTATTTTCCAAAGCACAAGCCCAAGAGAACAGGAGACTAAAACTGATGCACACTCAGAATATAAAGAAATGAAACAGACAAAATACTGTTCAGAAAGAACAAAAAATTGTATCTTAAATCTGTTAATACAGGATAAAATCAAGGTATTTTGCTCCATATCTACTAGTTTTGGCAACAGATCAACTCTCTGAATGAGTCACATATTCTACAAGTATAACAAAGTATCTTGCATCATCAATGTATGACAATATCAATTATCCATCCTACCACCCACTCCCTAATAGTTTGCCATTTAACTATCAGGTTCAAAAGCATAGAAATACACTAGGAATAAAGGAATCTACACATAAAGACATAATTGCCCAAATAAATTAAAGTTTAAGCGCTATGAATGCATGTAAAGTTCAAGGCACAAAGGAAGTCAAAAGAACATATAGTTCAACGTCATTACTTTTAAAATGATGTCCAAGTTTGTTTCCATTCTACAACTCAAAGCCATGACAAAAGAAGAAAATATATTAATACTACAGGGAAGGTGAGATGATGTAAACCACTCAATGACAAGTCAATGAAAATGTAATATAACTTCATCCATCACACACACCCAAAGGATTTGCCAGTAAGCATGCTCATCCCACAAATCATACTCAAGATAGAAAAATCAATTAAAAACAGGATGGTAACAATCAGTAATTAGTTCCTACTGTAATAACCAAATCACATGGCAAATATCCACAAAATTGTAATATGTAAGGCAACAAACCAGAGACTGTACTCTAATAACTATTAGAGCAAGAGTGAAAGGTATACTTGAGATGCTTGAAGACAAGGTAGATTATGATGGCAATGTTAAGGCGCTCATTGTATGTGGGGATAATTATACTGTATTTGTTCTCCTTGCCCTCGTGTTTTGCCATGCCTATGAGTATTGAGTCCTTTGCAAGTTATCAGAACCTAACAAACAAAAAAAAGTAATAAAAGGGTCAATTAAAGAAAATGATTAATTGTTCAGACCAAGTTCTTCTAATACTGAAGTAAATACGGGATTGTTCAATTCTTGATTTTTATCTCTTGTGCTTGTCCTTTGAGTAAATTCTGTGTGAGATTAATCATGCAATCATGACATATAATGACCAATAGGATCAAAATATAATTTCTGGACTGTTGAATAATAAGCTTTAAGATGAATCTGTAACATTGTTTGAGACTGCATGCAACAGATGATAGAATGTCTCTATCCAACTTTCTACTAGTTTTACTTACCAGTTTCTATCCAAAAAATGACATGAGTATAATCCATCTCTTTGATCTTTTTTTCGGTTCGTACATAGAGCAGATTGTGATATTTTCATAGTGCATTTACTTAGTTCGCTGCTTATTCATAAATAATCACAATTATTTGCGGTCTCCCATATAGAATTTAGATTTGGAAAGATAACAACAGGTTCATGGAGATGACTATTTCATATCTAGAACCATATGACGTATGTTTGGACAGGGGCCAAGTACAAGTCACATGATAGAGTTGTGAGAAAGAATACTTGAATAATGGCTAAATAGTATTTGTCATTTTAACATTTTGGAGCACCTCTGTTAGAATCACTCTACAATCACTATGGTTGAGATAACGGCATTATACAAAATAGTCATAACACTCATTATTTGACAATACCATTGGTTATATAATTTATTGTTATTTAAATACAGATGTACATAGTTTATTGTTATTTAAATACAAATTCATAATACAGCCATATAAAATCAAATTACACTTACATGCTATATTGGCTAATAATAACTGTTGCAACATATCAATAAAATAATTTGGAAGTTTTTTAAATTTCTTAGCAATTGTTACATTGTTTTTTGAGAAGAAGCTATATTGTTCCAACAACCTATAATTGACTTAGACCATGGCTATTGTCCGGTAACAAAAAGGTTATTGAAACCACAATGACTTCTCTGTTCATGGGATAGACACCCTTCTTTTTATATTTAACAAAAAAAAATTAAAAGGACCGTATCGGACTTTCAAAATTAACTGCATGTCTTATGCATGTTTGACACATATCTATAATCATTCTTTTTTATAAGCATTATGTAATTTTCCCATATCATAATTTAACCCTCTTATGAAAAGAAAACTCCACCTTGCACACTAAAATGGTGATGCCATTAGTTGGAGATCCTTTCTTAAACTCACTTAGGGTTAAAGAACTTTAGATCTCCTTGATGACACTACAAAAGTACCTTCCTAGAATATAACTCTAAGGAGCTCAGACTCCTAATCAATACAAGGACTTGCAAAATAAATTCCAAATTTCATTGCCATATCAACACAGATTAGAGTTGGTACAAGCCTTCTATGATAATAATGCCTCTAAGTTCAATAATGACGCACTTGATACTCCCAAAAGTTCTTCAAACTCTGAAAACTTCTACTTATTTATCTTGAAGATTATGCTTTCAAATTTACCATGACCATCTTTAAACTTTGTTATATCCTTAACAAACTTCCTATTTCAAATCCATTCAGGTCTCAAGATTATGTATCTTGAACTCATTAAGAGGCATCTTTAAATATCCTTAACACCCTTTTTCTTCAATGGACTCCGACATATATGAAGGAGTGCGGTTCGTTCATCAAATTCCTATCAATAGCCATGAGATGATCATCTTAGAATGATCCTTTGTCAGCGGATGCTCTTATTATACCGTAGTCTTTGAAGGATGAGAACCAACTATATAGCATCTACATCAATAATTCAAGCATTGTATACATCATTAGTCCGATCCTTTGTAAGAACTACCCATAATAACGAATTTGCAAAATAGATCTGTTTATCATAAAGAGATTCATTGTTCTAGACCCTGCTTCATCTTAATTGTTATTTGAACAAAAAGATCACAATAAACTTTTTTTAGTAAAAGTTATGTCTTGATCCAAGTGAGGATAGCATTTCTCTTCTGCATGTCTATGGAGTTTTGAAAAATCCAAACATCTCAAAGATAGATATAGAGGTAGGAATTTGTCAAAAGAACCGTACTCCGTATATGTCAAGAGTCCATTGATGAAAAGGTGCCGGGAAAAGCTTAAACCCAATTCCTACAGTGATGGATATAAATGCAATTGAAATTCCTAAGAAGTTATACATTTGTGTATTGCAAGGAAGGCCAATCAAGAATCGAGGCCTGTGCCTGCCAGCCGACGGTACGAGCCGATATGGGTCCGTTCTGGACCAGACTGGTGCAAACCGACACAGGAGAAGAAGGAAATGCAGGAGGAGGAAAATAAAGAAAAAGAGATAGAGAGAGGAGGGAAGAAATAAAAGGAGGGACAGGAAGCCATCGAAGGGCCTCCAACTAGCCATCATAGCCATCAGACGGCACAATCAATGCCTGTGGTGCCACGGGCATAAAACAGGGGAGATCGACATTGTTTCATGGGATTTTTTAAAAAAAAAATTTGATTACCGTGAAGCCCGCAATGGATTTGCAAGCTTTACTATTTTTAATTTTTTTAAAAAAAATTCAATAGTGAAGCCAGCAATAGATTTGTGGGCTTCACTTAGACGAAGCCGGCAAATGCATTGTCGATTTTACTATTCATTATCATTTTTAAAAAAACATGATGAGAGAATAAGGACAGTCGCCCCTGTTCGTAGGTATGGCTTCGTCCGCATGTTTTTCTCTGCTCGATGGCCACGGCGGCCACCCGACACCCTCCAACAGTCTCTCCGCCAACTGCACGTCCCTCCAAACCATCACTTCCCCTCTCTCTCTCTCGTTTAAATGTCTTATCAGACAACACCGAGCCGCGAAAGCCTCCACGGCCCTTTGGCGACCTCGACGGGCCACCACTGGCCTCCGACGGCATCGTCCCATCTTCTCCTTCCCTCCTCTCTCTCTCCCTTCCACTCTTTCCCTCTCTTTCCCTCTCCCTCATCTGGTGTTTCAATTTATCCGTCCAAACCGTCCCGATTTGCCATCAGTACGGCTCAAAACATCCCGAACCGTCTCATTCGGGATAGTTCGGTGAGCGATGGTATATTGATAAGACCATTCACTATTTCTTGAAGTTCGATTTTCTCCAGATAAACCATATAGCCAAGAGAAACCATGAATCAGAATAGAAGAGCTTGCCCCACCCATGAGTAAATATTTCACAATAGCCTCATTGGATCGTACATCTCTCTTGGTGTATTCAAATAATAGGTAAGAACATAAATTGAAACATTCTAGACCTACAAAGATGGTTATTAAATTGTTATTACCAAGGTCTGCGGAATCGGAACCAAGATCTGTGCTGACCGACTGACGATATGAGTCGATACAGATCCGTACCAGATCGGACTAGCACTAACCAATACAGAAGTGAAAGAACCAAAAAAGAGGAAAAGAGAAAAAGAGGGAGGGACAGGTGGCCGAAGGAGATACTAGTGGTGGCCACAAGCGGGCTGCTGGCACGCTCGGAGGGCGACCAAGGCCTCCGCTTCCTCCACCAAATCTCGACCGACAAAGAGAGAGATAGAGAGAGGAGGGAGGGAAAGAAAAGAAGGGATGAAAAGCCGGCAAAAAGGCTGCTGAAGGTACTCCAGCCGGCTGCTATGGCCATCGGATGGCAAAATCACTGCCTATGGCTCCGTGGACGTGAAAAAGGACAATCACCCCTATTTCATGAGATTTTTTTTAAAAAAATCCAACCATAATGAAGTCAGCAATGGGTTGCCGACTTTACTTAAGTGAGCCTGGCACACCGATTTCTCCGATTTTTCAAAAAAAATTGAAATAATGAAGCCGATAAATTTATTGCCGGCTTTACTATTCATCTTCGTTTTTAAAAAATATGATGAACTGAACAGGGACGATCGCTCCTATTCCACGGTTGCAACTCCGCCCACATCTTTTCCTCCATCTAGTAACCACGAGCCCATGACGGCCATCTAGCACCCTCCGATAGCCTCTCCGTTGGCTACGACCCCTCCAGTACCTTTACTCCCCCTCTCTCTATCTTTCTTGATTAAACACCTTATCGGACCACACAAAGCTATGAAGCCTCTATGGCCCTCCGATGGCCTCGATGGACCACCATCGGCCCTCTGACGATGCCATCTCTTTTCCTCCCCTCCTCTCTCTCTACCTCTCTTTCCCTCTCCCTCGTCTGATGTTCCGATTTGGCCGACTGAACCATTCCGATTTACGGCCGATATGGCTCGAAACATCCTGAACTATCTAATTTGAGATCGTTCGACAAACGTTGGTTAGTACCACATAAAAATATTCCTCCAAGAGTAGCTGTTAACACAAATAACAGAAACTCTGTTATAGCATTTTTGTAAATTCAATGTACTCTACAAAGACAAGAATACATAGAGTTGAACATATTAAAATAAGAAATTAAAAGATTTCATTGAAATTGTTCGTTTAAAAATTCTTCAAAAAGTTAATTATAGGTTCTTCTCTCTATCAGAATAATGGAACATTATGCTTATTACTAAACTTGTTGAACAATGAAATAGAAGCAAGGTCTATCTGTTTGATCAAAAGTTGAATCGATCATCAGAAGAAGAATTAGGCTAAAATTTTAGATACATTCCAGAAAAATGAAACTTTCATGAAAGAGAAGTAAATGAAACGCTTTCATAAAAATTCTCGTAAAGTCGAGAATGAAGTTTTCATTCTATACATGCTAAATCATGAATTAGTAACTACATCCAATCTCCAAAAAAAGTCCCAATTGTTGCGAACTTTTTATTTTTGGAATGGGATATTTACGGAATCCCCATGAATAGAGCAAATCTTATTCCATAATATTTCTATAAGATTCCTCTTTCTTATTCTTAAGCAAGCACCTGAGAGGGCTTAGTTAATCATGATTTATATTTCATCTTTCTTTTTCATTTTGTTTGTTTCAAGAATGATATCATCCGATCCTTTTTCTATTGATTCTTTTCCGATCGGGATGTATGGATCCATGGATCTATGCATCTAATAGAACCTATTCATAAATTAACAAAAATATGCAAAAGCTCTATTTGCCTCCACCATTCTACAAGTCTTTTCAATTTTGCATATGGCATTGCCACTCTCTTTGGCAACATCTACTAATTTGAAACTTAATTTGAAAGCCATATTTCAACCTGGACGTTTTCGGGATGCCCCTAATAACTAATGAATGGCAAGTGCTTTTCCTTGTGTAGAACCTATTTCAATAGAAACTTTATGAGTCGATCTACCTACATGTCTTACTTTTACTATTATATCGAAAGTTACTCCATATATTGCTTGACGTAAAATAGATAGTGGATTTATTTCTATCTTTTCTTAAATCTTTTCACGGCTTGATAGATAA
Organism: Elaeis guineensis; assembly: GCF_000442705.2. Classification (NCBI taxonomy): domain Eukaryota; kingdom Viridiplantae; phylum Streptophyta; class Magnoliopsida; order Arecales; family Arecaceae; genus Elaeis; species Elaeis guineensis. The sequence continues at coordinate 25,521,633 of NC_026001.2, forward strand.
TTTGATAAGCCAATGATTTTTTTTCGCATTTCATAATACAGTTAGCCAACATGTTAGCTAATCAATTACGATAAATTAGATTAGATTTTGCAGTTTTTTCTTCTGCAGTACGTTGACATGACAAGAGTGTGAAAGAGGTTCAAAAATCATTTTTTTATAAGGACTAAAAACAAATCATTTATTTTGGCTTTTTAACCCCATATTGTCGGGTGCATTTCGAAAGATATGAAAGATCTCCCTCCAAACGATACATATGATTGTCATCGAATACGACTTCTACAGAATTCTATATGTATCTATAAGATCGAGTATGAAATTCTATTTACTCACTTTAAATTGAGTATCTGTTTCCCTCCTTTTTCTGCAATGATTGAAAATCCTGTATTTTATATATCCATAAGATGGAGTCCTTAGGTTTCCAAAATAATGTAATATAAAAAGTAGTACTTTGAATCATTGCTATTTCACTTGGACTTGTTCTAAAAAAATTGATGTATTTCAAATTGTTTGTTGACATGGACAAAGTAAGGAAAAACCTCTAAAATGATTTCAATATTGGACCTTGGGCATAAAATAGTTCTGAATCGAATATCTTTAGAAAGGATCTTTTGTCTCATGGTAGTCTGCTCTAGTCCCCTTACGAAACTTTCATTATTAGGTTAGCCATACACTTCACATGTTTCTAGTGATTCACATGACATCATCAAATGATACCAGTCTTGGATAAGAGAATCTATAACGCATTCGAACGCCCTTGTTGACAATCTTTTACTCCGACAACATCTAGGATTCCTCGAACAATGTGATATCTCACGCCATATAAATCATTAACATTTCCTCCTCTTACTAATACTACATAATGTTCTTATGGCCAATACCAGGTATATAAGCAGTGATTTCAAATCCAGAGATTAATCATACTCTAGCAACTTTACAAAAAAATAGTAGAAAAGTTGTGAGATAAGTCACCCTTACTATCACTCTACAGAACCACACATGAGATTTTCACCTCATATGGCTCCTTGTTCAATTCTTTTGAAGTAATTGAATCTTTTTCTTCATTTGAGAATCTCCCCCATTCTACTCCATCCTGAAGAGTAACTAAGACCAATTCAGTCACATTTTCATGTTCCAATTGAACACTTTCCGTTTATAATCAAAGAGGAAGATTATTCTTTTTACCAAATATTTGCGGATCATATCATAATTTTATAATAAGAACAAGAAATCTTTCTCGCTCAATCCCTTTGCCCCTCATTCTTTGAGAATCAAAGAGATCTCTTTCGAGTTTAAATTTGTGCATTTGAAATCTGAGCACTTCTATATTCTACTTATTTTTTCTATTTACTTATTTTTTTGCTTTATTCTTTATTTCATTTTGATTTTCCTTCTCTCTTTTCTTTTTATTCCTTTCCATCATTCCTTAAGTCCTATAGATTTGTTGATCCTGTAGAATGTGACCCCTTTTCTCATTGAACGAAGGGTACAAAATCAATTAGATTGATTTTCGATCAAAAAAAAAGTGCTATATAAAATCTTCAATTTTTTTCCTCTTCCTCTATCCCTATCCCATAGGTACAGTATTTGAATTAATAGGGAATCTTTTCTTTTATATAAATCAATATTATTATATTCCAATTCCTTCCTGAAACCTCTCAAGAAAAATTTCGAATTAGATCCAAAATTGACAGGTTGGCATGAGCTTATCCATGCTATTATGCACTCTTCAAATATGAATCAATTTTTTGACCTGACTTTCGTGCTTTGGTGAGTCATCCGAGATCCTTTCAGTGACTTATATTGTGTTGAAGGGATATCTATATGATCCGATCGATTGCATAAGGCCCGCAATAGCAATTGAATCGAAAAAAAAGTACACAGAAAAGATAGTTCTTTTCTATTCTATTATACACTATTAGTATTAGTTAGTGATCCCGGATCGATGAGCCCTTTCTTCCATGATGAACTGTTGGCATCAATCCTACATTTTGTCACTATGGACCGAGGAGAAAGCGGCTCAGTGAGAAGAAGGTTGTACCATGAAAGAAGCAGGGAGGTCAATCTACTACAAATATACAACATGGATTCTAGCAATGCAATAGAGTTGGGCTCTTATGTCGATCCGAATGAATCAGTCTTTGAACAAAGATAAATCTTTGCCTGCTAGACAAGAGGATAGTAAGTTACACATTTTGTCTCGATAGGACATATATTTTTATTACTATTAAATTAATAAATAAAAATAAAGTACTTAATGATGGGCTTACCATTATCCTTTTTCTTTCTTGTATGTGTTCCTAAGAAAAGGAATTTGTCCATCTTATTATTTTTCGAGGTCTTAAACAAAGGATGTGGAAATATATAGAAACTCTTGAATGAAAATTGGAAAGAAATGTAGCTCCAATTCCTTCGGAAATGTAAGATTTTGGGCACAACAAGAAGGGATTTCTTGACTGAGTTCTACTTATCCTCTTTTTTTAACAATACCGAGTCGGATGCTTCTCCTACCAGTATCGAATAAAACATACATAATAAAATCTTGATGTAAAACCTGCTCGATTTAGATTAGAAAAAGCGTATGGATTTTATGAAACCATATGCTATGGCTTAAATCCATAGTCAATCCTATTGCTGATAAAAGCGGTTGACAATTAAATTCAATCTTTCTCATTATTTTACTATCAATAATAGTGCAAAAAGAAGGTCCAGCTTCAAGTTGTTCAGGAATAGTTGCGTTGAGTTTCTCGACCCTTTGTCTTAGGATTAGTTAGTTCTATTTCTCGATGGGGTTAGGAAGGGAACTTAGCAATAAAGTATTATCGTGGAAGTCATCAGTTCGAGCTTGATTATCTCTAAATCCAATGTGAGTTTTTCTATTTTGACTTGCTTCCCCATCGTGATCGAACGAGAATGGATAAGAGGCTTGTGGGATTGATTTAATAGGGTAGGGATGGCTATATTGCTAGGATCAAACTCCAGACTAATATGAAGCGCATGGATACAAGTTATGCCTTGGAATGAAAGATAATTCCGAAGTAGCTTTGTCTACAAACAAAAAAAATTATAAATAAAAAACTATAAGCAAAGCAACCGTGGATCTCATGGAGAGTTCGATCCTTACTTAAGATGAATGCTGGTGGCATGCTTAACACATGCAAGTCAAATGAGAAGTGATGTTTCCAATGGTGGATGGGTGAGTAACACGTAAGAATCTGCCCTTGGGAGGGAACAACAACTGAAAACAATTGCTAATATCCCATAGGCTGAGGAAAAAGAGGAATCATCCGAGAAGGGTTTGCATCTGATTAGCTAGTTGGTGAGGCAATAGCTTACCAAGGTGATGATTAATAGCTGGTCCAAGAGAATGATTAAACACATTAGAACTAAGACATGACCCAGACTCCTATGGGAGGCATTAGTAGAGAATTTTTTGCAATGGATGGAAGCCTGACGGAGCAATGCCATATGGAGGTAGAAGGCCCATGGATCGTGAACTTTTTTTCTTGGAGAAGAAGCAATGACAGTATTTGAGAAATAAGCATCAACTAACTCTATGCTTGTAGACATGGTAAGATAGAAGATGCAAGTGTTATCTGGAATGATTGTGCGTAAAGCATTTGTAAGTGGCTTTTCAAGTCCACCGTCAAATCCCAAGACTCAACACTAGACAGATGATGGAAACTACCAAGCTAGAGTATGGTAGGGGCATAAAAAAATTTCGGTGGAGCGGTGAAATGCATAGAGATTGGAAAAAACACCAACAACAAAAGTACTATGCTGGACCGACACTGAATTGAGAAATGAAAGCTAAGGGAGCAAATGGGATTAAATACCCCAATAGTCCTAGCTGTAAATGATGGATATTAGGCACTGTGTATGGAGACCCATGTAGTGCTGTAGCTAACGTGTTATCTCAGCTAGGGAGTACATTCACAAGAATAAAACTCAAAGAGACTAACAGGGGCCCGCAGAAGCGGTGGAACACGTGGTTTAATTCGATGCAAAGAGAAAAACCTTACTGAAGCTTGACATGCTGTGAATCCTCCTAAAAGAGAGGGGTGCCTTTGGGAACACAAACACTGATGGTGCATGGTTGTTATCAGCTCGTGCCATAAGGTGTTGGGTTAAGTCCCACAATAAGCGTAATCCTCGTATTTAGTTACCATCGTTGAGTTTGGAACCCTGAACAGACTGTCGGTGATAAGCTGAAGAAAGATGAAGATGACATCAAGTCATCATGCCCCGTATGGCCTAGGCAACACATATGCTACAATGGCCAAGACAAAGGGTCACGATCCTGTGAAGGTGAGCTAACTTCAAAAATATATCCTCGGTTTGGATTGTAAGTTGCAAATTGCCTGCACGAAATCAAAATCGCTAGTAATCGTCAATATGGTAGTGAATTCGTTCCGAGCTTTGCACACACCACCCATCACACCATGGAAGCTAGCCATGCCTGAAATCATTACCTTAACTGCAATGAGGGAGATGCCAAAGGCGGGACTACTGACTGGAGTGAAGTCGTAATAAGATAGCCGTACTACAAAGTGCGACTGAATCACCTCCTTCTTGAGGAGAGATAATGCTTATACTTGTTGCGTATTTTGATTTTTCACACTACTTCACATCCAAAAAAAAATGAGCTACATCTGAGCTAAGCTTGAATATGAAAGTCCTTTTTCATTTCTCAATAGCAAAGTGAAGTAAGACCAACCTTGTGAGCTTATTATCCTAGATCGGAACAAGTTAGTTGATAGGATCCTCTTTTTTACATCCCTATGTCATCACACAAGAGAGACATGGGGGCACAAGACATGGGGGCACAAAACAAAAAGGAAAAAGAGGGATGGGGTTTTTCTCACTTTTGGCATAGTAAGCCTCCTAGTGGAAGGCCCACACAATAGGCTATTAGCTCAGTGGTAGAGCACACCCTGATAATTGCATCATTGTGCCTGGGCTATGAGAGCTCTCAGCCACATGGAGAGTTCAATGTGCTCATCAGCGTCTAATCCGGAGATGTGGATCATCCAAGACACATTAACATGGTGCACTTCTCTTGTTCCATTTACTTTATCACTAATAAATTAATCTCTTGTTGATTTTTATACTAATCTTGAACTTGCAATTTTCGGACTTTGACTGATGTTATGCAACCTACCTTTCTAGCCGACTTTGACCAAACAAATGTAGCACCTTTTCTTAAACAAGAAAGGCTTTTAGCTCATAACATAATATAAATATTTTCATCTAAAATCATTATTTATACCAAGGTTCACCATCTCGATATCGGTACCATCCTATTACAGTATCGATATGCGGTACGATAGTGTGGGTATGGGATAGTATGCCATATTGGTATAGTACCTTATGCTCCATAGCGGACGGTATAAGACAGTATGGCAAATCATGATATATACTATGTATAAAAATGACAGCTTTGAAATTAAGGAATATTTGTTCTTGATTATGTCTGTTATTGTTTTATGCATCCTATCTACACTGCATATAGAGATCAGAAAATATTAACTCTTGATTTTATCTATCATTTCTTATACCAAGAATACTCCTATTTATCTTACAAAATAGCTTAATTATCCCACCAGCTTTCACATCACAGACACTTTCTCTTCTCCTTTTTCTAAAACCTTTCATAAAACTCCTGAACTCCCAAAAAGATTGGACTCTATCACTCATTCTCTCTTCTCTATACCCTCTTCGCGCATTAATTTTGACATGCACTCTCTCTCCTCCTTTCCCAATCAAATTATATCCCTTTTATAGAACTCCTCTTCGCGCATTAATTTTGACACGCACTCTCTCTCCTCCTTTCCCAATCGAATTAGATCCCTTTTATAGAACTCCTAAACAAATTGGACTTTATCTTTTTCTCTTATTTGACTACTAAATGGATTGGACTCCTTAATTCAACTCCTAAACAAATGAGACCCCATTACTTGCTCACTCTCTTCTCTCTTCCCTCAAAGACTCAAACCTACATAGTGCACTTGTCCGGTTGCTACTCTTCTAGAATCTGGAACTGATGATTTTTCTTTTTTTTTACAATCATTATACACAAATTCATTTTCGTATTTGGCTTCAAGTATTAAATTTTGGACGAAGTTGATTGCGTGTTGAGATTTCTTTTTCTATCGAAAGAATTAAAATTTCAGCAAATTATGTACCTATCCACATCCAAATATTTTGTCACCATAGCACGTTATATTGCTAATAATCATGCTAGACATTGTTCACCATGGTTATTCCAGTTCAATTTTGTTATTTATCCAAATTCAACAATCTTCTTTTAACGAAGTGATTTTTTCTTGTAGAATATCAAAACATACACTAATGATTTAGATTGTTGTTTCGATATAACTTTCAAATCAAGCTTATTAGTCTGACCTAATGCGTTTTACGCTCTCAGGCGGGGAATCCCCGGACTATTTCAGACATAATACTTTCTCTCTTGTGCGAGTGAGTGAAGGAAAACACTGGGGAAGGTCAACAGAAACTAACCGGAGATGAGATCGATCCGCGGGAGATGCGAGGGTCGGAGATGCCGTCGCCGGAGGAAGAACAGTCGGAGAGAGTGCCGTGCGTCGGAAATCGGAGCGCCAGCAATCGGCCCAGGACGGAGCGCAAGAGGGTTCGAGGACGAGAGAGGACGGAGGATGGGTGGGATTTTGGTTTTGGAGAGGGCGAGTTGGGGGCGGTTGAAGCAAGGTTCAAACGGCGCCGATGCTCCCCGAACAGGACGGAGCCGCCGAAACCGTTAATTGACAGTCACAACATAAGACGCAATTCCGTACCAGAAAAGTAACGCCGTTATATCGTTGGAAAGAAGCCACGCCAGCCCAAACCATGGACGTTGGCTGCTGTACGGTGAAGTACTAGAGGCTCCAAAAGAAGGCTGCTGTTGAGGGACTAAAATAGCTGGTAAGCCATTCTTGGGTCATCCTCCTACTATATATTTTGTGATTTTAGTTATAAATGCTAATTCAAGCTTTCGTTGAAAAGGATATAGGAGAATTCAAAGCATTTCGTTACTTCTTGTGGGTTGATTGGAATCTGGCTTGATAATAGGAATGAAAGGTATAGGAAAGACTAGATAGAGCATAATTAAGGATGGAAATATAATTGAGGATGATGGGATAATCAGGAATGGCCTCGAACAAGCCTTCCAATGGGCAATAGAACTAATCTATGACAGTTGGGCCTTTCGAAATTCTATAATGGGCATCAATGTTGCGATCAAAGATTCGTGGCTCGGATGAATCAATTTTCGCTCTCACATATATGAAATATTGTCCGTTTCGACCTCTGATCGCATTGGTATAAAGTCTCATGATTTTATTTTTAAAAATATTTCATGAAAAGAGAATGTTCCATTTTATAAAAATCAAAATCTTTCTTAACTTACAATCGATGTAGAATTAATGATGTCTTCCCTTCTACACCCCAACACCTCCTATTCCATGCAAGTTGAATAATGAGGGGAATGAATCCTTATTTTCTATTGCTACCATTAATGAAATAGAGGATATAAATATACAATTAGATGTATGGCTTCTAGTAAGGCAACAGAACCTCATAGATTCCAACCTACATTTTCCAAAGTGTTCTGGCAGCCTATTATATGAAAAAGATATAGTAGCTACAGTAAAGGACAATCTTATGACTACCAAAGAAAGATTTACTGCTTAAAAAAATGAAATGCAACATTTACTGCTCTGGCTTCAAAGAAAGATAATCCTATTACTACCAAAGATTATAGACCAATGAGTCTTTTTGAATATTATTTACAAGATTTTAGCTAAAATCTTGGTCAACAAATCGAAACCTTTATTGCATAAGCTAATTTCAAGTAATCATGGAGCTTCTGTGCAAGATAGAAACATATCTGATTAAGTTTTTTGGCTCAAAAATTACTTCATTCTTTTGAGAGGGCCCGTAGGTTGGAAGCTTTTGGGGCAAACATGGAGAGGGCATATGACATGGCAAACATAGATTATCTATGGTAAGTCTTGTCGAGGCTTTGTTTTTCTAATCGATTTATTCCTTGGATAAGGAGATCTGTCACTTGTGCTGCCTTTTTCAATTCTTGCAAGAGGCATCCCGACTACATGGTTTGGTTCTTCTATGGGACTAAGGGATGCCTATTATCCCCATTTCTTTCTATATTGTGCTCAGAAATGCTTTCCTTGGCTCCTAATAATGTTGTGGAGAAGGATAACTAAAAGTGTACCCAGAAGATCTTTAATGGTCAAAAGGTCTCCCACAATTTGTGCTGTTTGTGGACAACTATTTACTAACTATCACACCCGGGCCGACAGCCTGAGCCGACCGCACAACAAATGGCCGCGCATTCATAGAGTTTGACCCCATACGATATATAAAGCCTGTCTTTTTATCGATACATTTATATTATTTTAAATTTAAATAGTGATAAAAAATAATTATTTTAATTTATTAAAAAAATTAATTAGAACTACTAAATAATAATGAATAGATCTAATCATTTCTTCAAAGAATAAGTAATCATGTGCCTTCTAATTTTTAAACTCCTCGCTGCTCAAACCCAAGCTCTGTATACTCTTCTGCTTCTAAAAAAATAAAGAAGGAGGTGAGCTTGACAGGCTTAGTAAATTTTTAACATCTATGAGGGATCAAGCATAAAATAATTCTCTTCCAAACATAGCAACCTAACAATAATAATAATAATAATAATAATAATAATAATAATAATAATAATATATACACACACCAACATAATTTTTTTTTTCAAAATATACCATGCACGATAATAAAATATAAGATTTTCTATCAGTCTTGATGACTACGGCCACAATCAGTCCAGTGACAAGATCTAAAAGAGACTAGTTCCAAATATAAAATACATGATCCATCAGCGTACACCAATGACCAGCTTCATTGGCCGACTTAGAAGGGAACCAGCTCTGATTCACATGGCTAGATAAGTCCTCAAAATAAATATGTGATATCCCAACGTATACCAATGATCAGCACCAACTGACTAGATCTAGAAAGATTAACTCTATTAATAATCAGTCCCGACTGATTAGACACAGAATTAATTTATGATATATAATCAACGATCAGTCCTGTTGGTTAAATTTAGATCATATTGTGACTAAAGAATTTTTCTCATCAATTTTCATAATGTAATCATACTTATTTTTATAATAATCTTAAATTCAAAGTATCAAATCTCATTTTCAAAAACTAATAAATAATTTTTATTCAAAATTCATGCAAAAATGAGCTTGCACAATCTCCTTTTTAAATAGTACACAATATTAAAATAAAAAAATCACTTTATTTCAAACTTACAATTTGTAATAAATAGTACATAATTTTGAATAACATTTTCATGAGAGCATGCCTAATATAAATATTTTTTTAATTTTTAAAATATTTTAATATATATTTTTTGTAAAATTTTTAATTTGAAATATACATGATATGTACTTAAAAAAAATTTCAGAGAATAAAGGGGACTAACCATTCTAATCAAATCCAACAATCACAACCTTCAACTCGTTGTTCAATCTTTAAACCTAGTGATTCAATCGGTGTATCATGACGCAAGAATTTAACAAGTTCAAAGGTAATATAATATATATTGCCAATGATAGGCAGTCAATAAAAACTAGCTAGGATAGTGATCAATATAATAGATGGTCATATTAATATCGTTCCCAGACCTTCTATTAGGATCAACTTGGGATTCATAAAATAAGAGTCCAAATTTTTCCACTAGATCAGTAACCATGTAGAGTTAGAGTAGAGAGATAAAGAAAGAAAAAAAAAGAGAGAGAGAAAGAGAAAGAGAGAAAGAAGAGCGAAGGGAGAACAGAAAAAAGAGAATAGAGAGCTCTCATCTCTTCTTTGAATCAGGAGAACTCTCCTCCCCTTTTTTCCAAACACAACACCAAAGAGGCTAGGACCGACAGCCTACAACGGCAACCGATAGTAGTGACAGACCTCCGATGAAGATCTCAATGGCAGCCGTGGCTAGCAAGAGCTGGTAAAGCTAAAACAAAAGAGACAAAGCTCAAAATCGGGGAAGACCCCATTCACGACCTCCGGGTGATTGCCAACTGCAAACGACGTCAAAAGTCCAAAAAAAAGAAAAGGGAACAAGGCTCAAATCTCCTACCTAGGTCTAGTGAGGCCCGAGAGTGTAGTCCAGATATTTTTTCGATGAAATCCAAAGGAAAACTTGGAGAAGAGCATGAAAATCAGTGATGATTTCTCGAGAAATTGGTGATGGAATCTAAGATAAGAAAAGAGGAAAGGAGCTTTTATAGATGAGATCCTATGACTTTAGCTAGGTTTTGACTTGTCCGAATACTTTCAGGGGGTGTTTGGTTCGTAACCGGAATCAAAATGAGAATGAAAATGGAAATGGCTTGAAATCGAAATCGAAATGATCAAATCCTCTGAAGCGTTTGGTGAATCGAAATGATCAAATCCTCTGAAGCGTTTGGTTCGTGACCGGAATCGAAATCGGAATTGGACTAAAAAATTGAATCCACAGAGGAGAGTAGGGATTGAGTTCTATATAGATTGATCCATTCCCATTCCACCCCAGAATCAGAATTAGAATGGGACTTCTCCCAACCAAACGGTTGGAATGGGAGTCACCCATTCCAATTCCGATTCTAAACCTCCACTTTTTCTAACCAAATACTCCCTCAGTTATGTCAAAGACGGAAGAGGAAGAAAAGACTCCTAACTGGAGTCTTCTCCACTCAAGCATGCATGTAAGCGGTCTAAAGGCCCACCTCAAAGCGAAGCCAGTCAATGGACCGGGCCTAAATCTGCACCCAAGGGGCCAGATTTCACACTAATAGCAGGGGCCATCAAGGTTATTCTTAAAGAGGCGGTGAAGGACCATTGTATTGCCTCGGATCGGCGAGTTAACCTGGTGAAATCCGATGTATACTTCAATCCATCGACTCCACAAGCTGCACAAGCTGAAATCAATAGCTATATGGGATTTGCTGTCAAAGTTGAGACACTTCTCTATCTGGTATACCTATGTTAGGCAATCTGATTTCAATTTATCTTTGATAAAGTGTTTAATAAACTTGTTGGCTGGAAGTGAAAAATCTTATCCTTTACTGGTAGAACAATCATGCTACAATATATATTTACTTTATCCTACTTTGCACATTAAGTAATTGTTATATATATATATATATATATATATATATATATATCCCACTGATCTCCCGGGTCTTGAACGCCGAACTCCATCAACACTCAAGCTTTACCCCGAGGTGCAAGGATGCTGACCGGCTGACGAAGAGAACACGGGGCTAGTCGAGGAACGAGGAAGGGAGATGCTGGCAGTAGAGACCCAGAGAGGGTGAATAAAGGAAAAAACAAACCATCAAAAGCCAAATTGAGCAAAACGAGCCACGAACAAAGAGCCATAAATGTTGGGCAAGAGGCCAGACACAAGAAAAGGGGCCAGGACAGGGTGGCCCCCAACTTTAAAGTTTTCCTTATTTGCTAAAAAAATGAAGCAAAATAAAGCTTTGCTAGGAATGAAATTTTCTCTCTTTTTGACGGTAAAAAATAAATTTTAGATAAAAAATTCAAAATTTCTTTGCCAGAAGCCACAATTTTTTTATTCTCCGAAACAGAATGTTTCTACGAGAACACAAGAAAAGTGGGTGGCGGTAAAGTTACTGGGAGTTATTTCTAGCATCCTGAATCAACTCCAACTGACGCTCGAAACACAATTACACCCCCACCCCCAACCCAAAATCATCGTCACAAAGTCAAAAGAGAATATTCTCCTAGAGTTTTTCTTCGCTTCAAACACGAGAATATTCTGCTTTCCTTATCCTCTTCAGCCTTCCCCTTTTCTTTACTTTCTAATATATATATATATTTTTTATTTTCTCAGCAATCAAATAATCTCAAAGTTCTAAATTTTCTTCAGATCTTCATCCCGATCAATATCCAGATAAAGAATTTTTTAAAGAAAAACTGCAATATAACCGCAGATATCAAGCAAATCAAGCAGTTTTTCCATCAGACAAAGCTCGGAGAACTACCTTAATTTCAGCATAATCTCACAATGCTATATCATTGCAGAAGAACACAGCTGAGCCACTGCCGCGAGCGCACTTGCATCTAGGAAGAGCTCCAACTTTCAAAATTTCGATGACGGGCTGTGAATTCTCCAAGGCCCGACAAGCCATCCATTCTACTAGTTTATCAAGGGTCAAGTAGGGCACTCCCAAGAGGCCATCAAAACTTGCTGGACGCATCTCAGTTATCCTCTCTCTAACTGCAAGTCTTATCTTTTATCAGGAGAAGCCCATTTGTCATAACGAGTTAAAAGTGCAGCAAAGCTTACAATTTCCATATCCACAATCTTTTGAGGATCCTCTCCGCTTCTTTTTCCATCCTGTCCTATGGAGGATCGGATCTGTCTCCCGAATCCATAACCAAGACATCCCTTTGATTAGTCTGCCCCCCATCATCCACAAAAAAAAAAAATATATCAGGATTAGTACAAAACAGATCCTTGTTGTGCAACATAGAAGACACTAAATTGGCTGAGAAATAAACAAGTTGGATATAGGATAATAGCATGGATCTTCTTACCTTACAAGTTCAAAATACCTTTCAGTCTAGCACCCAAAAAGTATCTCACTTTCCACTAGAATACTTACAATCCTTGCCACAAGGAAAACCTCCCACGCTTACCATTTTTTGGTTGGGCCATTGTACTTTCTAGTTGTTGAATTGAAGTGCCTACCATTTGAATTAGCGTACCTCCCATACGAACCAGCATACCTACCATTTGCAGAACTAGCATGCTTACCATTTACCATGCTAGCATACTTGGCTTCTTTCCCTCGTAAAAATGCAAGAGTAGGCCCCAGGGCACTTCCACTCATTGCTCTGTTTGACCATGAGGTGGTGCCGGTTTTTTTATTTGGGGTCCAACTACCCCAACCATTGTTCTGCTGAAGCTCGGCATTTTTTTCACTTGAAGCCTGTTCAATTCGCTCCCAGCCCATATTAGGTCTTCTTCCTACAAAACGAGAAGGTCATGCTTGAGTTTCAAATATAAGTTATAAAATGTCGATGTTTACAAAGAAAAAATTGGACTTATTTAAGAGTTTTACAACATAAAATAAAGCAACAAAATATCAAAATAGCACACTGTTAATCATCCAATTCTGATAGATACCTATACAGGGGGTAACCGGCTCGATGGCAGTATTTTTAGCCAAGGCGGATTCCCAGTTGTTTACTGGTGCTGCTACTGTGGTCCTGCTACCTTGAGGAGCACTCATGTTCTCTGCTCCTGACTCATTTGGCTTCAACAGACGAACATCAACAAGTGATGGATATTCAATCTGGATTTACAGTTGTCATCATCAACTTTCATCAAAATCAACTCTAGAAAAACTTGACAAGATTACCAATAAAGCCTACAGGGAAGCGTACAAACACTAATTCGAAAGATACCTCCAAAGAGCCATCTTCTTTGTAACGTGAGACATCTGGTTGCTGTGCCATTTCCACTGTGTCGTTATTTTGTTTGGAAAAGAGTGGGTACTCTGGGACAGGTACCAGAACAATTTTCATGGATATAGAGTCATATGATGAAACTTTTCCAACCTACAATAATAGTCAAAACCAGAACATTACACAAGTGCACTATGATAATCATGAAGTGACAATTCAAGAAATTTTTTTAATCTAATCCAATTTGTGATATTCTTGTTATTAGAACAACAATTAATATGACTATCAATTTTTTCAGCATATGGATAATAGCCATACTCGAAAAGGAGAAAGCTCAGGGCACCATGATGATGATAACTCAACCAAACGATACACAAGCACATCCGCTTCCTGCAACCAATTCAAATATGATAACTGAATCCATGATAAACAAAAAGCTCTCAACTTGGGCAGGAAAGAAAAAAATAAAAAAGCACAGACTAGACGCGGTTCATTTTTTTGGATCGCAAACTACCATCACACCAACTATTCATATAAAGAGAGGATTTAAAAGCTCAAAAACAACATTTTTGCTGACATAGTGGTCCTAAGGAACTCCAGCTAACAGGTAAAAGATGTGTGGAAAGCAAAATATAAAATATATGTAAAAACCATCCAAGTTCTTTAAACACAAACCACCAGAAGCATGCAATGAAGACAAACCTTAGGAAGGCGAGTCAAAGGATAAAGGCTCCCAAAATCTATATGGCCGTCCACATGCTTCCCTTCTTCAGCAACAATTTTTTTATTAGATGCCCAATTACAAGCATTATCATCATTCCTCTTGCTTACGGTCTTCTCCCTGCCCCACTTCTGCCCCTTCTTCATGCTGGTTGTTCCATTCCATTGCAGAGTTTCCTGGAGCGCAAAGGCGTGGTGTACGTTACTAAGAAATGAAAATGAATGACAAACACAAATGACCTCAGTCAATTAAACAAGCCATGTGTCGCTGGGGTATAGGATCTCATGTGATGCAGAACTTGACCCAGCACTAGTGGCTATGCATCTCCCCTCCAATTAACGACATGTCTTGAATATTTCTATAAAGCATTGCCCCAATTTACATACAAAGTGATAGTCGATGAACTGCTAACATCTTAAGAATCCTCAATAACAATAAATAAAACACAATGAAGGATGTCCAAGAATGCACTTGAGAACAAATAATACATACAAATACATTCAACATTCGGCAATCCCTCTTAAAACTCGGTCAGTCACACTATCCATGGAGAATCTATGAAACAACTAGAAAACACATCAAACATGTGGGACTTTTATATCTTAGCAACCTAAAGTCATGCAGGCAGTGTAAGAAAACTGATATCATTCCTTCCACACATGTTCAAGAACTCTTGCCTACTTCACCAAAGATCTCTCATACCCATGATCATGAAGACCCTTGTTACACTGGAAAATACAAGTGTTCATTCACTATGCATGTTGAAGCATTGTTAACAAACTTTTGGATTAAGTTGATTCATCAAAAGGACAAGAAGAAAGGGAACTGAAATCCATCATTTACCATTGATGAAAATACTGAAGTTCGAAAAAGCATTCTGCACAAGGAAGCCATGGATAGTAGTCACACTATAAAATTATGTTTTAAATCTCTAAATAGCAGAATTATGAAAATTCTAGACACAGCATTGACTTTCTATGCAGTGGAAGCATGTGGCTAAGAGTTTAATTCAATAATTTGGTCCTCCTTCAAGACAGATGGCACAAGTGCATGATTTTAATTTGAGGAAAGTAATAAAGGTGAGGGATAGAAAAAGGGAGCCACTTCAAACACATACAGGTGGGCAGGGAGAGTGAGCATGCGTGCATGCGTGAGAGAGAAAGAGATGGGTGGAAGGAAGCTAGGTCATGAGTGGACATATACACAAGCACAGACATGAACGGGAACCAAGTTGTAGCACAGAAAAGATCGGTTAAAGCACGACTCATATTTGAAATATTAAATCAATCACATGCACAAACTAGTGGAGATTAATTGACTAATTTAGAGGATTTTGGACATAGCTGTTTTGCCTTTTTTTCATGCAAGTATGAAAAGTTGTTCCTTATAGATCGGTTGTTTACTAAAAAGGTAATGCAAAACTCTTTCATTAATAATATCAGAATATAAATATGGATGTTCAAATGGAGTTCATGATCCGTAATATATTAAATATTTATTTTTGTTTTCACTAACCACAGGATGGGATTGACATCTAAACCTTGAAGAACACCCATATCAGCAAAAGGACACCCATCTTCTTACATTAGTTATGGTATCCCAGCTGTCCCTTCCAGTGCCAACAATTACAATGATAAAAATATAAACATACATCACCCATCCAACATTGTACCTTCATCAATGATACAGATCAACTGGAAAGGAGAATTAAAACCTTGAAATAAATAAAATATAGGAACAAACTGAAAGCCTAAATAGTACATAATTGGTATAAGGATGGATACATACCACCGGTCCATTTGATAGCAACTTGCTCTGTTCTGCATCTGCAAAAAACGTGGTCCTCAGGTATATGAAATAAATATCATTTAGGAGAAAAAGACAACATGTTCTCCATGGAAGTACTAAAATTATATGATTTTGAAGCTTCTATTCTATACACTTTTGCTGAAAAAATAGGTATTAAAAGCATGGATACATGACTAAGCTCAATGTCTCTTTGAATGTATTCACCTAAAAAATGTTCAATATGAGGTAGCGTGCAGTTTTAATCATTCTCATTAATCAAAGAATTCTATATTGCAGGACTACACACGTAAATACAGAAAGAGTGGCTCCAAATATACATATCAAGCACCTGTCCACTTGAATAATTAAAATCAGATGATAAATGACAGAAACAGATAAAAAGATGTTTCATAATGGAAACTCACATGGTAGATTATAAAGCATTAAAAACCAGTCTAAGAACTTCATAAGCATAAAACAGAAGAAACTGATCACAATTAATGAGAGATTAGATGATGAGATCATGCATCCTTTCTTGGTTGATACATTTCTGAAAAATTAAACAAGTTTAGGGTAAAAAGCATAACAAATGGGTGAAATTCTTCAGTGAACTCTGATAAACTCAGAAAGCAATAGATGCCTGTCACCAAAGAGTCACTTTAGCCCAAAAACAATTGCTGACTGGGTAGGTCCAGTTCTAGTTTGTGGGTCAAAGTTGCTTTCACTTTGAGCTTGCAGTGCAATTATGTGATAAAAAACGTATGAATTCAGATTTAATGAAGGTCAGACAACTTGCTCTCCTGAACCTAATTAGCTCTTTGGTTCTTAATATTTCTTTTTCCTCTGAATCACTTGACAAATTGTGAAGTCCTCTTCGCTGAGGCAAGAAAAAGAAGCCAGCCCGTATCAAATATCTAATCAGTCATGCTTGATTGAAGAGGTTTTAAATGCTAACAGATATCAAGGTGATACCTGACTGGAGAGACGGAGAGGGCAAAGAAAGCAAAATTCCACTTATAAGTGCAAAATAATTAGTATTCATGACAAGTAGTAGTAAAATCTTTCAGATCTTTTGGATGACACCAAAAGGATCTTATGAATCTCTCAGGTTTCGATTGCTCTAAGTCCTTCCACAAGTCCCAGCAAATCATGTAGGCAAAAATAAAATACAACATCCATTACCTTGAGGTTCCCCATCCCAGCAATTGTCAGAAAGGCAGGTAGAATGTCTGGACAGAATGGTGAAAAGAACTAAAAGGTAGAAATGGAAATATAATGACCTAATACTTTTTCAGAGAAAATTAAATCATAAATGATCAAAACTTTTGTCAGATTATTCGCAAACTAGCATCCACCTTAACTCCTCTAGGTTAAGATTGTCTTAGGGTAACAGACATCCTATTAATACATCCACGATGAAGTTTTGAATTCTCAAACTATTAGGGCTTCCTGACTTTGGATAGATATGCGACTCAAGCTGCCACTTCACCATCAACTGGATGAAAAATACAAAGACTGTACTGAGTCTACTAACAGTTCTATTTAGTAGTTCCCATTCTTTCCTGTTGATGCTCCCCTAATCTGGGGAGTAACTTATTTAAAAATTTTTAGATTGCTTAAAAATTTCAGCATGAATGCACATACTGACTTATGTTCTATTAATCATGAATTAATGTTCTATTAATCATGAATTAACTTTTCTCATATTGATTTTTTGTAAAATTACTAGAGATGAAAACAGAATATTATTAATCAGAAAGTGAAACTGCTACCATATTTGGGGCTTAATAGAAAAGTATGAAGATGGCGATGCTTTAACATTATTTTGTATATTATCATTTTAAAGTCATTTTTTTGGCTAATATGGTACTAGAGTCATACTTTGGTCAAAAACCAACACGATTATGTGAATAGTTGTTAGACTATTACTAGACAAATGTTTTCTCTCACTTAAGTTTTTTTATTTCAGGATCATATCATTTTTTAAAACATTTAAGAAAGCAACATTATCTTCAATTCATTTAATGAAATAGCCCTGACCAACTTAAAAACATACCAGCACATTAGGGCCAAGGCAGGCACCGATGCATGCAAAAAGAAAGGGTGGTGATGGTGAGAGATTCAAGTTCAGCATCTTTCTCTAATCAAAACATCAAGCAAGCTCAACTTCAGACACAGTTCATCTGAAAGAGAGAGGTTTCACCAACTGCTCGAAAAAATTCGGACAGGCTGGAGAGAAGCTGGTTCGCCAGAGAGATGGTCAACTGAAGGAGGGTTTTGAGAGAAAGCAAGAAACCTAGACAGTGGAAGATGGAAAATAAAAATGGATGTCGATGGGATGGATTGGTCGAAGGCTCGAGGGAAGTCCAAATATAAACCTAATGACTTAAAGTCTGAAACCAATTGAAAATTAGTCAGGCCCAGTTCATTTTTCAAAAACCCTTAACAACAGCCCCAGCCCAGCCCACAGACATAGAACCTGAGCCTGAGACTGTTTCTTCCAGGTCAGGTTCTAACCAGCCCCACCCATTGATAGCCCTTGGTAATAACCACAAAGACCACACCTTCCAAACTCTAATTCAACTATTTGCATGTTTCATCTTCCCCTTTCCATCCAGTTCACATTGTTCCCTCTATCACTTGCCTCCAACTCTCTACCATATGCATCAAACTTGTGACAACATTTCTCCCGTCACCTGCCTCCCTCTCTCCAACATGAGCATCAAACTTCCTGGGAACAGCTTCCTGGGTATTTTCCATATACATGAACCAAAGAACCAAAAATATGTTTTTTTCTTCATTTCTTTCTGAACTACAATTATAATGTGATATATGTACTCAATTTTTGTACCAACTATGTTTCTTTACTAATTTATTTTATTGCTTAAATAACTTCACGTCAAAGAAGTTCCCAAAATGGCATCAAAACTGCATTAACCATAACAATGTAGAGTTTTGGTAATGTAAGCACAATGTATTGGACAAGAAAATAGGAATTTCAATAGTGGAGGATTGTAAACACAATGTATTAGAAATAAAGGAGAGAGATATGAGGAAAGAAACAGCTTTCTTAACAACAAACTCAAATGCAATACATGATTCAAGACTACCATATCAAACTTGCCCATATTTATGTATCTAGGCCTACATGCTTGCAGGCATGCATGTATGTATGTACATAGCGAGAGGGAGGAAAGTAAGGGATAGGGGTATGGACAACTTTCTTTCTTAACAAACTCACATACAATTAAGATTAGCTGTACCGGTATCAAGACTCATACCATTTGACTGGTGGTATGGTACGGTACAATACCGATACCATACCAACACATAGTACACCATGGTGTACAAGTCACACTAGTTTGATTATTTTTTTCAAATTTTATTATTGTGTTGTCCAATTTATCATTTTAGCCTTGTTTTAATGTTTTTTATCTTGAAATGGAATCGAGACCTATCCAACCAATGTATTTGGAAGTAAAAACACATATATTACAACAACAGCTTGAATTAATTTTAATGTACTTAATAGTATAAAACAGATATTGACGTCTAAAATTTGGAGTGTTGATATGACTCGCAAATGCCAAGATCATCATAGTAATTTGGAGGAGCATCACACCAACTCATCATAATATCCACTCGAATACGACTACTTAAACAATCCATATCCATATGCATACGGATCATAAGATGCCGGTGTCGAATACGATATGGTGTGTGACACCAAACCACATGTCCAGGGCCCCTACTCCACATGCAATATCATCGGCTGCAGCAGCATCACCACCCGAATGACCATGAGGAGACCGTCTCCTGTATGCAATAGTGTCCTCACAATCTCTACCAGATTGTGCACTATGGTCTCTATCCTATGTAGCATGAGTAAACTGAGACTCATCGATAAATCAAGGATCATCCTGAGACTAAGTCATAAACTATAGTGTCTTGTGCCCCACTACCTCCCTTGCCACCAAATGCATCATCAAATGAACCTCTTGAATCATCAAATGGCTTGCTCACCTTTGAAACAAAGTGAAAAGATTCCTACTTGAGTCATTTGAAAAAAATATGCAGCTGCCTCTCTGTTGCCTTTCTTGCTGATCTGTGCAGCTACCTTCTTGCACTGACTCTACTAGGAGGATCGATCAAACCCACCACCCTGAGTAGATCGGGTACCATGATGGTCTCTCCTCAACATCTCTCAATCAAACAGTTGGAAGGATGTCTCCGACATGGGGTCATGCAATGATTGACACCCTCCAACCCCTGTGACTAGTGGAACCAATGTTTTTAAAATTGGACCAGACAAGTTGGTTCGACTAGTTGAATCGGGAAGAGGTTGCCTAAATATTCCAGTTCAAAGGAAGTTTTTAAAGTGGTCAAAACTCGAACAAACCAAGGAAAAATGAACAAACTGATCAGATTGACCAATCCAATCTGGTTTGACTTTTTTTGAACTTAAAAGTCAAAATGGGAAACCAAAACAATTTCATGATCTTCTCTCATAGACATCAAGGACTCTTTTCAATTGATGGAACAGCATCATTTTGCTATCTGCAAGTGTCCAACCACAAAGTATAACCCTGGCCGACCAAACAGCCTTCTGTCTACTAATGGATTACAAGCAAGCACAGCCGCAGGGGAGGGCCGAACTACCCTCCAAGTATGTTGACTACAAGCCAACATCTAGGAAGCCTGGTCCACAGGCAATGAGGGCCCCAGCGTGGATATTGCCTGCTCCATTGCCTACTCACTCAGACCAGCTTCCGCATCAGTGACAATGATGACAAGGTCAACCTCATCTGTAGCAACCACAGCCTCTCCAACTCTGAAGACTTCACAATCCCCACCTCCACAAAGGAGGCCTGCAAATCATGCATCTCCAACCTACTCCCCCTCCCGACTCCAATCCGATAGTATTGCAACTGGTGATCCACATTCATAGTACATCGACGACTCTCTCGACTGCTGTTGAAGAGGATCGCAGCCTACCCAATAGATTTTGAGTTGGAATTTAAGTCAGAGAAGAATTTTCTCTGAATCAGCTGTCCAACCAATCGACCCAAGAACTGGATAGCTTGCCAATTTGCTATGCAGTTTGATTTTAAGAATATTGGCTGTTAACTAAGCATGAAATGTCATTCTACTCATCGCTCTGCCACCACCCTAGCCTCTCTGACTTTGAAACTGGCTGATCAAAGAGGCGATCATGGCTCATCCAACTTTGGCTCTTGTTGCTAGCCCCCAAGCCATCCAATCATCCGATCCTCTTCATCATGCATGAAGTCATTCTGAAGTAAATCATTGTACGTCAACTCAACTTCATGTTTAATGCACCTCAGCCATAGATGCAGATTGTAGTAGACATACACAAGATCATTCAACCACTTCTATGTAAGGCAATTCCTCCATTTGCTATGGATGAGGGCGAGTTGCACACAGAGCCAATGAAGACTGTCTATGAAAGGATTCAGATCGCCAGCCATCTCAAGTTCCTAGAATCCACCAAAAGTGGATCCCCCATTCAACTGCAAAAGCATTCACGAAAACTAAATATCAGATGCTACTAATTATATAACATCCACTTAATAGTTTTAGTCCGCATCTTAAAATACATGGACGCATTCTTTGTTTTCTTGCTCCCATTGCATGGCCGCCAAAGCTATCCAAGTCTATAGAAATGGTACATGTTATATGACATCAATTATCAACACGAGTTGACAAAGTTAACTTACCTCTTCCAGACTAGCGTAGCGACCTCCAAATCAAGCTCCATCTTATAAACAACGCTGCACAAGGCACCCATAAGTTCATCATTCATACCTACCCTAGGGATGTGTAGCCTTGGGTTCAAATAATAGATTGTCCATATAGTTTGCAATTGATTTAGCATAAGCGTATAACAATTGCACTCAGAACACACAATGATACATGGCATATAGGTATATGAATGAGATTACCTACTAGATGCAACTCCCTACCCATCTAACAACCCTATCACTAGTTGTTGATGTTTATATACTCCACATGCCTGAGATCTCCCTCCTTGATCAAAGCCTTAGCAACCATCATCATGTAATTAAGGAAGCCCATCTAGGGGTATTCTTACTATCTACTACACTCAGCACTCCATATAATGACTTGATAGCCTTCACAATCCTATCAACCCACTATCAAAACTATTGACTCGTCACCAAGCCCTCCATATTGCTCCCCTCAATGCCGACTCGAGAACACATGCTCTCTTACCATTCGACACTGACAAACATCTGATGCAGGCCTACTTTCTTCTCAAGGAGGCTATCAAATGCAATATAATTCATGGCAAATTATGTTACGGCTAGCCTCAATATATCCCTCCTTGTGTACTTCCTCATCAAAGCAAGCACCCATATGCGATTATAGATAAACCATCTAATGGACTAGGCAAACTACATGATCTACTTGACTCTATGAATCTTCCCAATGTCCAACATGAGATTAATGCAATGTGCAATGTGCAACATATGAGTTCCAAAATATATGCAGGCGCCTGTCTATCAAGATCTCCCCAGCAAGCCTATACCGTGATCCATTATTAGTGACCACCTGCATAACATTCTACCCTTCTATCTGATCAATGACATCATCAATCCGAGAATGTACTTAATGTCATGCATCTAGTTGCAAGCATCGATCAACTCATGGACAAGTATTCATATCACCATACATCTGGAAGTTGATAATGCTTCACCCACTGGGACTTATCCAACCATCATAATCACTATCAATGTGTCCTACCTACTCTAATAGGAGCCTATCCAGTTCTACAACTCTGACTTATTACTGTCCATAAGATCACTGCAGATGTCTTCGCTCCTAACAGATTGACACCCAGTCCAACGCACTAAATGGAGGCCATAGCAAATCAATAATAATGTTGCCCACCGATAACATATAGCTTTGCTACCCAATGTTCCACCTCCACCTCTTCTCGATAGCCATTTGCAACACAACCTTGAAATCAGCGAAGTGCTTCAGAAGCTGTCGAATCTCTTGTGGGCACTTCTAGTAGACGGACACAATGGGGTAACTACTGATTAGATGTTGCTTCAACCTAGTTACCTCTTCTTGCTTAAACCTCCAATAGCGCCAACCAAAGAGCATCTACTCGTGCTCCTAACCAATATCATGCTTATGATCCTTCTTCCCATGTAGATCCATTCCTACATATTTGTAGAGCACATTCTAAACTAATCCAAAAAAAATTTATACATTACTTACATGTAATATGTATTTTTTTGCAAAATCTACACTTAATTAAATAATTCTAATTAATTTTTTTATTAAATTAATATAAATGAGAAAATATCTAAAAATTTTATTTTAATTCACAATATCCCTAACAGGAATGCTACATATATTTTATATCTCAAAATATCATTATTTAACTAATTTCTTAGAAAATAGTGAATTTTCACTAATAATGCAAAAATTAGTTTTCTATTTCAAAAAATAGTTCAGAAATAAACACGCACAATACTAATTTTTCACAATTTTTCTATTATCTAAATATTTTTAAGCTTTTATCTAAAAATAAATTTTAAATATAAAATATTTAGAAAATTCACTTGACTTCCCATCCATATAGCACTCTATCAAGAATGCTATATATATTTTTCTCAATCCACAGAGATGCAAAAAAACATGCCACTTATTTTTTTAAATTTATTCAAATTTGGACCTATGTCATAATGCACATGATCATACCCAAACTTGAATAAATTGACACCAAATTTTGATAGAGAGTAGAATGCATATCCCTAATCATCATTACTAATTTTATAAAAAGGATTTAACATTTATTTTTAATTTCTAATCCAAAAATATTTTTTTTTCAATTTAAAAAATATAGAAGTGATGAAAAATTATAATTTTGGTGACATTGTATAGATCATCATATCATAACATCATGCCAAAATCAAATGCACAACATCCCACTATTTTCTTTCTTTTTTTGCCATTTTTGGCCTCCAATTAAAAAAAAAAATCAAATGAGGGGGAGAGGCATTTTACCTAATTTGACTGCCAATCTGGCATTCTCTCAGCAAAATCAGCATTTTTTTAAGATTTTTTTGGAGCTTTTCAAAAGAATAAATTGAGAAAGACAGAGGTTGATGACGTACGAGACGCCTTCTCAACACCTTCCTCTCTATTATTGAAGAGGAGGGAGTGTTGAAGCCAAACCAAGCCTGAACCTCTCTAAACCGCTCAGTTTGGGGCGGTATTAGTGCGAACTGCATGATTCACATTGGTTCCAGCCATTTCCGAGCCAAGAGGCAAAAACATGCTGATTTGCTAACAACTCGGTTCAGTGAATCAGTATGCCTCGAACAAGACACAAGTCAGGACTATCCTCTTTCTCATATGTTCAAACATACATGCATGCATACATAGAAACACGTATATCCTACCCTGAGTACTAGATAACAAATAACTTGAAAGAGAAAAAGTAACTTAGTAGCTAAGACTCTACAAAAATATCAAAACAAATATACACTTAATAAGCTGACAAGTTAGGTTGTCAAATGGTTTTGATCGTGATTCGCCAAATTGGCCTGAACCAGACGGTTTGGGATGTGCCAAACCATATCAAAGGCTAACCGATGTAGTTCAGATGTTCGATCTGGAATACCGGTAAAAACAAAGCAAAGAGAAGAGAGGAAAAGAGAGAGAAGAGTGAAGGGAAGGCCAATGATGGCCCACCAAGGCCGCTGGAGGGCCACAGACGCCTTCAGAGCTCCACGAGATGCGAAAAGAGAGAGAAATAGAGAAAGAGAGAGGGGAAGTGAAGCTAGCAAACCCATTGCTAGCTTCATTACTTATCGCATTTTTAAAAAAATGCAATGAAACAGGGATGTCACCCCTGTTTCAAACTTGCGGCCACCATGGGATGTATTTGGGACGTCTAACGACCACAGCGGCCGACGGCATTCCCACTACCTTCCCCTTGCTCCTCTTCTCTCCCTTCTCCTCTCTCTCTGCTCTCATTTCCTCTCACAGACAACCATGGAGCCTAAGAGCCCTCGATGACCCTCTACGAGCCTCCGCAACCCTCCAATGGCCACCGCAGACCTCCTTTTTCTTCCCTCCCTCTCTTCCTCCCCCTCTCCTTCTCTCTCTTTTCCTCCCCAATTCATCCCTCGTTTCCATGCCAATTTGGGCCTAATACGATCTGGTACGAAGGCGTATCAAGTCATACCATGAGCCGGTCGACCAGTATAGGGTCCAGCTCCAAGTCAACGATCATTGGTTCTAATTGTCGAACTATATCCCCGAACACTTATAGCAACTAGATTTCATCAATGAGAAAATTATGACATAAATTGTCCCAGATATGTTTTAAAAAATACCAGAGAATCATATTTATGTATCATTACTTCTAAATTAAGCCCATGTTTATATACTATGTTATTTGGCTTCCTATATGTCATCACTTCAAAAAGCTAGTTAAACAATATCCATGTATAACTATGTTTTCCTTCATGCATCCATGAAGTAATGCTTGCATTTACAATCATCATCTGACGTTATCAAACAACTAAATTAACACGCCGCAACTTATTGCAATTTCCTACAGCATGCCTGCCGACCCTCACTCATAATGCAGTAGGATGTATAATAATATAATATTATGATCAAATGAACAACGGAAACAAAAAAGAATGAAAACCATAGAAAAATCATATTTACAACAACCATAAATTATATACACTAATATATGCAGTGGCTAGACATTTTTGAAAAATGCTATGAGGATTGAGGACAATCCATATTTTAGTGAAAAACTAGTCATTATATTCGATGCAAATGTCGATTCATTGGCATCGACATCATGAAATTTGAGGCAACCAGGTAGGAGGGAGGGAGGGAGGGGGAGAGATTTGGGGATAGTAGCATCTGAAACATACCGGAAGATTCAAAACGAATGTGACCAGGTCGAACTATGACAGGAACAATTTCATCCTCCTTTTCAGCGATCTCATTTACTGTCCGATGTTTTGCTGATGCATCGTTTGTGTCATTTGCTGGCACCTGGCTCCGCATATCCTAAAGATTCCAGAGAAAACATTTAATATCATAATCAGGTATACATATAAGCAGTTGTTAATAAACAAAAATGAACCCTGCAAACAAATATAACCAAACTAAGTAATGAAAAATCATTAAAAAAAAAAAAGGAAAAGAAAACCTTTTCCATCTGCTGAATAGCCATTTCTTTCATCTTCTGATGCCATTGTTTTTTAGCCTTCTTCCGACTAGCACTTCTGCTTGGAGACTGAGACACCCGCACCCCAAAAACAAAAGTGAGATGGATTAATCGATTTGAGAAAACCTTTAGGGGTCAAATTAAAAGTTTAAATTCTAGTTGTAAACAGCCCCCAAGTCCAATGGCAAAATTTAGGTAAAAATTGACATCTGCATTCTGGTCAACCATTAATGCCTTGGCTGCATTAGGTTTCATCTCAAGAACCTTGTGCATCATAACCAAGATTTTTGCATATAACAAACTGATTCCAGCAAATGAGTTAAGGACATCAATTGACCTATCATTTCAATAAGAGGGGCAGTCAATAAAGATTTGTGCTTTAGAAGACCGTATGGGTAAAGCTGCAAATGGATCGCGTTGACCCGTGATCCGACCTGATCCGACCCGCATAAACCCGACCCAAACCATTTTAAAGGAACCATGGATCCATTTTCTAGGTCGGGTCTGGATTTACTAAATTTAGACCTAGCCCAACCCGTAGAGACTTTTGGGTTGATTTGAGTCTTGAGATAAATGACCTGACCCAATCCGATCCGAACCCAATACAAGACCCAACCATGATTACTTTCTTTGGTTTCGTTCTCTTCTATTTATTGAATTCCAAAACTCTATTCCTTTTTATTTCTTTTATTTCTTCATTTATTTTCATAATTACAATCTTTCGATTCTTTGGAAGATGATCCTTTTAAACTCATATTTCTGCTATTCCATCAACCTCATTCAAGGTTTTAAATATATATCAAACAGAAGCATGATGGAAGTAGAATTGGATATTTATTCATCTAATATTATAAAAGTGACAGAAGCATACTAATTTAAAAATGAATAAAATAGAACTCCCTGACTTTCTCCTACCTTCATTCACTCAAACTTTATACACAGGTTGGAAAAAAATCAAGATTCTATTGATCAAAGGTTGTTAACTGTCATCACTAGCTTTTCAAATTATGTCAAACATCTTGGTACTCATTTTTACATGCTTTCATTAATTGGGTCATGATACTTATTTTAGCTTCGTAGACTTTATTAGAAACATCAACAAGAATAAAAACATAAGTACAACTAGATATCGATTAGGAACAAGCAATAGATTCAGCATTTAATTGATAGTTTGAAAATTAATGCATAAGCCAACAATAAAAAGCACACACTGAAGAAAAGCAAGTCCTCAAGTGGTGTCACTATACAAAATAGTCCCATAACCCTTATTTGATACTTGTTGCTCTTGTTATTTATAACCTACACCCGAACCGACCCAAACCCGGATCCAAATTAGACCCATATTTTATGAATCGGGGTCGGATTATATATGGATCTGACCCGACCCAAATGACCCGTTGGATCAAAAAATTTGATCATGGACGCGACCTGATCCGACCCAATCCGACCCGATCTTCTATTGGGCTGAATTTGGGTCTAATATTCAGACTCGATCAAGAAATCGGGTCGGATCGGGATCACTCATGACCCGACCCAACCCACTTGCATCCTGCGTAAAGGGGCATTTGGTATAAGGCAATCCACCAAAGATCAAGGATGATGTGGGTGAAGGTGATAAGATCACAATGCTTAGTTGCACCATAATGATCCTACGTGGTAGTAATTTTAAATCAGTCCCACTCATCAAATCACCTCCCAATCCAATGATGGGATACCCGTCCTCGATATCGGGAATCCAAGATCACCCCAGGCAATGATCTTAGACTGAAATATAAAGACAAAAATACCTCTCAATCTAGCAAAAAAATTGGTATATCGATATATCGTTAATATATTATATCAATATTGTATATATGATATTATATTATGTTTGATATTATATATTATATTTATGATATATATTACATGATAATATATTACTAATCATATTATTGTCATATTATGATTCAATAATAATTTTAAATTAGAGTAAAATATCTTATTATACTTTATATTTATATAATAAAAATATTTAATATATTACTTTTATTTGCCTTATTTTTCTAATCAAAGTAAATATTCATATTAATAAATAATATGTAATAAGTATAAATAAAAATATTAATTCTAATAATAACAATTAATATATTTTTATAGAATTAATAATTCATAAGACTAATAAATATATTTTTGTAGAATCTATTAATTATTAATATATTAATAAATACAGTAATATTTTATTTATAATATATTACATATGATTAAGAAATATATTTTTATAGAATATATTATGAATAGTTTCAGTATTATATAATCGGTAATTTTAGATTTTCATAGAATACCAAACAGGATACTAATGGATATCCGAGGATCTTTAATTATCAGACCATGGCCTACCAAACACAAGGATCTTAGATCACTGCTGATTAGATCACCATAGGATTTGGATCACCAATGATTTTAGATCACCGTGATGATACCATTTGGGTCACCAAATGCTACCTAAGTGGTAGAATACGAGGCCACGCAGTGCCTAGGAAGGTGACCAGAGATCAAGCTAGCCCAAAAATGATAAGTTAGAAATAAGTCTTTGTATCCAACACCATGACCATCAATGAAATGGACAAAAAAGGTAGCAACCAGCAAGTCTCATAAATCTCAGCAGATGTCCATTTTTTCCTCAGCCCTAGAAACTTTGACAAGCATCACATTTCTCCTTATTTATCAAGGACTTACTAAAACAGGGAAAACCACTTGCATGCTCACTTGCATGCGCGCGCGCACACACGTGGGAAAGAGACAGGAAAAGTATATGGACATACAGACCAAGGAGCTGAGAAAGCAGAGATGGGCCAGTTCGCAGATTGCCATATCAGCCCTCCATTCTCAAGTGCAGTCATGAGAGCCATGGATTTTCTTTAAAGAATTCATGGATCCCCTGATCAAGACACTTGGCATATATTCCATGCTCCTTTGATTTATCAGGCATGCTCCCTAATCTAAGCACTTAAATGATCAAGTGGGGCATGTGACAACCTATTTGGGAGTAGGGCATCCCCCACAAACCACAGGGCAGAAAGACACCGTAACTCATGAAATAAATGTCCAACCAAGGATCTGGAAGGCATGTCTAGACAATTGAAACTAATGATGCAACCGATCATAGTAGGCAAAACTAAATGCCAAAAATAGAACATGAGCCACTAAAAAACTAAAAGACCTATCATTGACTAAAATTCATCAAAATCAAAAATGAAATAGACATAAAAATTAAGGGAAAAAAACAGAACAAGATTGAATATAGACTGTATTCAGGACAAGGAAATGAGATATAACAACAGTAACAAACCTAGTTTGCTAAAAGCTTCATCTTGCTTATTTGCTCACCAAACAAAACTATTATATTAAATGAACCACCCATAAGAATGGAGGTCTTCAATAAAGGTTTTCAGACATAAAATCTGATTTCAAGTAAAAATGTTATGAACTTGAAAATTTGGCAATGTTACCCAAACACTTAAAATTGCCCCCTTTTTTGTGTCCAGACACTTGGACACCTAGACAGGTAGGTTAGTAGGTCCATCATGATCTTCAACATAACCCAAAACTTACCTATTTATCAAATGAGTTACACAGATTGGGTCAGGTTGCCTGTCAAGTGAACAAGTTGGGCTCTTGTTGGATTATTAAATTGGCTCAATTCAGGTAACCACTTCTCTAAAAATACTTGCTATCAAACCCAATACTAACTGGACCTAACTCAACCGATTGCCATGCCTATTGATGAAACCTCACAACAAGACCATACCAATAGCTGTCCTTCAACCCAGTAGCACTGGAATAAGCACCTTTCTCTCCCTCACCAAATAACTTCCGTGGGACAATGAACGCCAGAAGCCTAGTCGATTCTGTTGGTTGGGTCTTGCCCTCCAATTAAAGAACAATCATTTTAGACAAATTATTATTGCCGTTCTTGTATAGTTCAAATCCAAAATCAGTAAGAGCTCTCTACATTTAAATTTGATCATTAAACTTATACTGCCTCCATAAGTTCTTATCAATAAATTCATTTTTTTACTTAGGTTTCATCACACTAGTGATCGCGTAATATGCCACTTCACAAATTATAGTAAAACAAAACAAAGGGGAAAGAATTTGTTTTACTTTGTCAGAAAAATGAAAAAAAAATGATTTTCTGCTTTTTCTTATGCCTATAATTTTTATCTAGTTTTGTTATAATAGTTAACGAACAGTATATTTATTGTGTCATAATGATGCCATGGTTCGTCTCCAGTTGATCCAGCAATCGAACGAGAAAACAATAATCTCATCATTTTCTTTCCATTTTTGTTTTCTTGGGGGGTGTTAGATCAATAGTTTGTGTTTTAAAGTCGTTGGTCTAATACTCCCCTCCAGTCAAATGCATTGAATTCAAAAACTATTGTGGAAAAATAAACCAAAAACTAGAAACCACATGAATAAAATAGATTGGATGAACAAAGCACTAAAGGAAAATCAGAAGCACCCACTTATAGAAATGAAAAAGCTAATATACATTTTTAGTCATTCCCCTATCAACTTAAGCTTCTAGGGTCAACTGCTTAGTTGACATCGTATCAGTCAAGGTTTGCTGAAAATCATGAGTTCAAATCCCTCAGGTTTGGTTAATTACCCCCCATTGTGTATCCTAATTCTGGTATGTGTTGACTTGATTATCCCTCCACCTGCATAGTCCTGGCCCTGTAACGGAATGGTGGTTACTGGTTAGGCCTGATATACATTGTTGATCCTTTCCCTATCAGCTCAGGCTTCTGGGCTCAAGGTTAGTTAACAAGATCAGGCCTATAAAATTCAAATTGGCTTGCCAATCAAGACAAGATGACTAAGATGAAATTGTTGCAGGTCTTAACTGCATTAAAATAGTTCAAACTACCAATCAAGAGGTTTTAGATTTTGGACTACAGTGCAACTGCTTTCTCGAATTCTCATACTATTGAGGCATTAATAAAGAGCGGCTTAGTGCATGAGGCTCCAACCATTGCGGGATTTGGGGAATGTCACATGCACAACCTTACCCTGCATGTGCAAGGGTGTTTCCATGTTTTAAACTCCTGACCTCCATGTCACTTACCATGGCACCAAGGGTCACCCTCAAAATATTGAGGCATTAATATAGCAGAAAACATAAAGCATCATTTTTTTAATGGTTTCTTTTGTTGTCCGAACTTGGCCAATCTTCAGTTGTTTTTTGTACCATTCCAATACAATGCTTTCTTACTTCCCTCTTTAAATAATGCATGCATGTGCATGTGTACAAACAGACATCCAAATGTGAACTGTACAATGCAATCCAACTTACTAAAATGAGAAAATATCAGCTTTGAGGCAATAGGGTCATACAGCTTATGCATCAACTTAAACTATCAAGACAAAAAAAACAGAAACAATTAAATAATTACTAACCTTCTCTGTGCTACCATCAGCATGGTATGTGCATGTATTTTTTTGGTGATTCCCCTCAACTGGATCATGCCTAGAAAAAGAAGTGCAAGTAAAAGACATTTCAAGATGCTACAGATAACAAGGGAAAAAAATTACTTGAAATGAAAAGGAAGCAACTGCTCAATTGGGCTCTAGAACTTATCAATTAGATGCTCGCTGCTAACAAATGGCAGTTAAAAAGTATGTGCAGTGTAGTATTGTCCTTGTATATGTGCTTTTCAAAATCATTTGTTAGGACAAAAGAAACTAATAGGAGGTAACCACATAGCTTCAGACACTACAGAAGTCCAGATGTGTTTTCTGCATAGAATTAGCAAGCTCTTAGTGTTTGGGGATTCAATATTGGAGATTCTAAAAAGGGTCTCTTTCAGGAGATAATGATGCACGGTGAAAGTTTTTTAAAAAAAAAAAAGAAAAAAAGAAAAAAAATCAACAATGATTCATTTTTCCCGCTATGGGCTAGGAAGGTTGCATAAGGAAGCACTGAGAAGAAATGAGGAAATGGCAGATCATGTCCATTCATTTTACAAGGTGAAAAAATGTTGGAAGTCCCTGAAAAGATAACATAGGCAAGCAGCTGCTTAACTGCAGTAGCTTTCTATCTGTAAACATACAGGTCACTAAAGCAAGAAATCCTTAGCCATTTTTCTTCTAGTGGTGCTAGCACTCTGCAACTACTAGCAAGGATAAAGAATAAAAGTATAAAACCTACAGGCAGTGGGAACTATAGTAGAATAAGGCCATGAAGGTTATTAATCTGCCTTTGGTCATCACTCAGACCAAATTGGGACCCCAAGCAAATATGCAATTCAAGAATCTGGAAAAAGGGGAACTGTCATAATAGAGGCAAAATCAGATGGGTGAGCATATAAACCAGAAGATCAGCAAGCTGCATGAAGGCCTATTTCCTGTACATTTTCAGGCCCTAAATCTCTTAATTGAAATGTCAATGGAAGAATTCTTGAACATGAGGGCCTCACTCGACAATTTGCTCTTCTAGTTGAGTGGGAAGCAGTCAAGCACTAAGTTGGTATTTACTGTCAGCCTTTCCTGGAGTTTCCTTATCACTCTTCTCAAACCAATAAATGAACCAATGTTCTAAAAATTAGGATTTGTTTCAGCTTTATACGCCGACACAATGAGAGGCATGCTTTGAATGTGTTACAAGCACAGAATAGATAGATCTAAACCAAGGTTTTTATTCTCAATACTGGACCCCATATTGGTAACTAACTAGTATAGGTCAGGTTGGTACAGTATTGCCCAGTATCAATATATGGTATGCCCCTGGAGATTGGCACAGCAGCTGCATCATGTGTTGACAGAGGGCACACCAGCCTCCAATATCATGTTGGTTGCATGACAATGGTATTGTATGTCCTATATTGGGATGTATGGTTTGTAGTTCGTATGAGAAACTGGGCTTAAACCAAGTTGAAAGAGTTATTAACTTGTGATAGAAGTATGGAACTAATTGTTGTTTTTAATCTCTAATCTAATTTTCATTTTGGAATTACACTGGCCAAATCACCGTTTTCATTTGCCTCTAGATTCCTTAGGCACCAGATCCTTATTCAGTTATTCCTACATATGCAGAGGTAAGACTGTTTCAATATATTGAAGGAGATGTAATGAAATCACAGTTTATTTTCAGCTTTTCTAATTTTCCTCATCTATGATGAATTTCATGACTGCATTTACTTTTCCCTTGACCTCACTCTTACAACCATGGCTTTGATTGATCTATCTTTTCTGGAGCTTCTCAAGATTTATTCCAATATTAGATCAATGTTCTGTGCACCTTTGGTCATCATTCATCAAGGTTTATTCTGTCATGGTATCCTTAACTTTTTCCAGAAAGAGAGGGCGAAAAAAGAAAGAAAGCAAGGAAGAAAGAAACAAGAAAAAAGGGAAGAAAGTCAGAAACAGATATCCTAAACTATCTTCACAACTAACATGAATGAGAAGAGAGAAACAAGAAAAAGGGAGGAAAGACGGAAACAGACATCCTAACCTATCTTCACAACTAACATGGATGAGAAGGGCATAAAACTAAAGAGATCAAGGCACTAAAGCGAAATCCTCATGGTTAAGTTTCATGGCAAACCTGCATAACCTTGTTCTTCTTTCTCCTTCCTAGGTTCAACAAATCAATAGCCCCTTTTTGTAAGTGTTCTAAGGCCATAGTTACATGATTGGCCACAGTTAAGACCCTCTTTGTTAAGGATTAATCCCAAAGGCATAACATAAAACATGCATCAGAATAACTAAGAATTATCCTGAAACCTTCATCTTCACAGCACTGCAACAATTTGGAGCAAAGATATAGAAGGAAGCCCCCAGCAAAAAAGAAAATTGAAAAAAAAAATTTCGACACCTGCATTATTGGTTGTTGCTACCAAAAATTACATTAAATTATTAGGGCAACAGCACCACTACTGGTTCCTTAAATGGAGACAGAACCGAAAACACTCTCAGAACGTTCATGCTTAAAAATCAAAATGAAGCTGGCAGAAATCATATCAATGCGATGAAAAGTAAGAACGTAATTAACATGTGACCATCCTTGGAATTGATGGGCCAGAGATACCTACTGTGATAATTATGCTATCTTGATTCTATTGCTCCAAATAAGAAAGAAAAAAGAACCAGAAATGTATATGCAAGGGTTGGCTGAAGTAAAGGGTCCTCTTGGAGCATTATGTGATCAGTCCGTGACAAATCAAAACTTACATATATGGTAGTATGATCTGCATTGTTATACTGGCTGAAAGGTGGGTTATTTGAGCGACAAGGAGGACCAAGGTTCACAAGATGAAAATCCAACATATAAGAATGTCGAGATGGTGGTTGGTAGTCTCATGTGGATTCAGTAAGGGATAAGTACATGAGGAGGATATGTAGGGATCAGGGAAGAAAAGAAAGAAGATAGCACGGCCATACAGAATTACAATTGGATCAGCAAGGACATTGTGGTGAAAATTTACAAAAGGTAGTAGTTACATTTAAATGGACATTTAAGAAACAACTTAAAAGAAATTGTGTTGACAGGAGGTTTTATGAACGAATGATTTCTCAAGCTAAATTTGAACAGCTGCTATTAGATCATAGTTATGCATAACATTAATGATCCAAACATATCAGAATATTCTATTAATCCTCTTTCAAGCAAGAAATCCAAAGACAAGCTAAAGCAAGTTGCATTCTTTAATCAGTGATTCAAATGAAGGGGGAGATTTTAAATAATCATCTGGTTGTGTCTTTTCTATGTTTTTATTTTTATTAATTTTGCTCATATTTATATTAGAAAAATGTCAACGTTCAAATGTGGATGTAAATACTGGATATCAAGACTCTGTTTTACATGAGATAAGAGATGAAGCGACCACTCCTGAATAATGAAACTAAAATTCACCAAACATGAATAGTGTGAATGCTAAGTCACCTAAAAGTTTCTGAAAACATGCTTAAGTGTTTCCCAAAATCATTTCTAGTCAAATAATTAGCAATTAAGTATGCCTACTAGCAAAACTAGTCAATTTTGCAAATAGCTCATAAACTGTTTGGAAACTTTTGTAAAGATCACTAGCTTTTTCTTTTCGTCTTTTCGTGTATGCATATGTTTGCTCTGTTGTCGTTTCTTAATTATTAGAAAAATTATAGAGACACCGCTCCCAGTTTGGACTGTTTACCCTCAGGCCCCAAAACTTAAAAAGCATCAATTAGCCACAAAACTTTGAATTCATTACAATGTGGCCTAGTCGCCTATCCCTATTACAAAATGTTATCATATGAGAGTCACCTGATAACTAAACTTTTGTAAAATTTTAGAATTGCCCTTCCCACTAACTTAGCAAGAGCCTGTTGTTTTGGCATGAATTGAAAGGGGGAAAGGAAAGTCACAGGGACAAGGGTGCTTTGAGATCTATGCAAATGGATGGCTAACAAAGGATTGAGTGCTTTAAGATCTATGCCGACAAATTGATGGCAAAAGATGAATTGCTTTAAGATCTATGCAAATGGATGAATGATAGAGGATGAAGTGCCTTGGGATATGTACAACCAAATGGATGATAAAGGATTGATTGATTTGAAATCTGTTATACGAACTAATGAAAATGACAGATAGAGTGCTTTGAGGTCTATGCAAACAGATGGATGACAGAAGATGAAGTGCTTTAAGATCTATGCAGGCAAATGAACGATAGATGGGATGCTTTGAGATTTGTACAAGAAAATGAATGGCAGAGGATGGAATGCTTTGAGATCTACGTAGGTGGATGAACGACAAAAGATAGAGCACTTTGAGATCTATGCAAGTGAATGATAGAGGATGGAGTGCTTTGAGATCTATGTAAATGGATGGGTTATAAAGGATGGAGTGTTTTGTGATCCATGCAAGTAGATGAATGACATAGGAGGGAGTGCTTTGAGATGTGCAAGTCGATGAATGATAAGAGATAGAGCGCTTTAAGACATGCAAGCGGATGGATGATAAAGAACAGAGCACTTTAAGATCTATGTAGGCAGATGGATGACAGAAGACAGAATACTTTGAGATCTGCATAAGTAGATGAATGAGAGGATGGAGCACTTTGAGATTTGTGCAAGTGGATGGTGATAGAGGATGAAGCACTTTAAGATATGTGCAAGTGGATAAATAGCAAAGCGCAAAGCGCTTTAAGATCTATGCATATGGATGAATGATAGGATGGAGCGCTTTGAAATGCATGAAAACTATGACCTGACCTCTCTTAATTAAGGGTATTTTGATCTTTTTTTCTCACTTCATTAACGATGTCAAGATTCATACAGACAACTAGGCTACATTGCAATGAAAATAAAATTCTAGTGCCTAATTGAAACTTTTTAAGTTTTGGAGGTCCAAGTATTATTGGCCCAAACTTGAAAGGATGCTTCTACAATTTTCCCTAATTATTTGTTACTTATATCTGTCTTCTCCATGAAATGACCTTAAATGGCAAGAATGTGACTACGACTAAACCAGCAATGCAAAGGAGAAAACAATAGCAGGATTCGATGAGATTGTTGAGAATTATATCCTGAAACCAATCGTGTGATGATTGAGTTCATCTTTGTATATAAATTATTAATTAATGAATAATAGTTATTCTAGCATTTTTCATCACAAAGTTACATCTTCCTTGAACTCTTGTGTTGTGATGAAGTCCTTAGAACTATGTTAGTATACGATAAAGAGAGGATTTATCGTATAGTTATTAAACATGTTCGCGATCAAATGATACGTCATTACAGGATGATGACGTTTATCGAGTGGAGATCGTTGTGTGCTATATGGGTTGGTTGTCCTCTTAACCAAAGAATGTGGTGACACTGGTATGGCATATAAGTAAGAAGTACATCGTCACTGAACAAGTGACTCGCCTGTCGAGCTTTCTGCTGTCAAAAACTGCTCGCGAAGCATATGGGTATAAGTATCCTTCAGACCTGAGATCACCATAGTGACTTGCAAGCAACTCACTGTGCTTTGGTGCCGAACTATCTAGATTTCTAATACAGTGACGGAAGGCTATTGGGTACAGTCAAGTACTTGCGAAGTCTGTGCATGGATCAAGATGGGATTGACGTCTCCGGATTATTGGAGTTGATGTATCACTGTATTTCAATTTAGTAAAGTCTTGTCCAAGGTAATCCATAAGATGGATTTGAAAGGTTGAAATACATTGTGGATGAAGCAATCTCGGTTGACAATTAATCTGAGATCATCCTAGAGCATCCAGGATCAAAAGAATGAATTATGCGGTAACCATGTGCATAGATTTTGAAATATTTCTTTGCGATAATTCGACCTATCTGGACGTCGGAAATCATTGCTAGATGGTATCTCGATTAGTATAGGAATCGATTCCTGTGCTACCAGCTTAGTGTTTGAACCTATGGAGTCACACACAAGTCAGACACCGTAGAAAAGTATTGGCCTATGTTTATGTGTCCAATTTGGAAGTACTTGATTTGATTGAACATATAAGCTAACTTGATTGAGAATTAAGTTATAGGTCAAACGGGATTGAAGAGTTGACTATGTCTAGCTAGCACTACACATGAAATTCAGGTTCGATCCTGGAGATGAATAGTTTCTGATCTATGATCCATGGAGCATATGAGAGATTGGATTTAAATGCTAATTAATTTCAAATTAGATCTGAATTAATTAGACTTAATTGGGTCCAAAATTTCAAGTTAGACTTGGTACAAAAGTCCTAAAGAGTTTGAGATTGATAGCTTTTCGAAATTGTTTCGAACCAGCTTCGAATTGGATTCGAATCGGATCCGTTTTGGATGAGATATGAGAAATCCTACTTGCATTGGGATTCCCCTCTCCCTTGGGCCGACCAGCACCTGAAATGATGCTGATTGTGGGCGTCCCATGTAAGTGTGGGAATGGGTGCAATGTGGATGCCATATGTGATGGCAATTGTATCTCATGTAGGAGTCCTTTCATAAGTATTGGACTGATTCAAAGTATGTTTAAGTTAGGAGTCCTATACTTATTGGGTCATGGAAATCATCTATAAATAGAGAGGATCTCTACCTATGGATGCATAAAAAAAAAATCAGATTGAGAGAAAAGAGAGAGAGAGAGGCGTGAGAAGAGGGAGTCCCTACCTTCCTCTCCTTGGCATCTCCCCTTGGTGCCGCCCCTTCTCCTTACCGTGGGCCCACCTTGGGCGTCCTCCTTACTGGTGTGAGGCATCACACCAGCACCTCTCCTCCCTCGTTTGATTGGGTTGCGAAGGTGATTTGATCAGAGTTCATCCCGCTTTCCTGCGTTGTCTGACGTGTATGCAAAGTAGAGGATCTGTACTTCCATGCCTCCACGAAGGTTTGTTTCAGATTTTTAGAGATTTAATCTCTAATTCTGTTGGTAATCAGGTAAGGATTTAATCTTTATTCATGTAAATTAATAGAAAATTTTTAGATGCAACCTGAGCTACCTGAAAAGAAACGGTTTCCTTTCCCTTCAGAGATTACTTTTTATCCTTCAAAATAATAGCTGCAAACACACTAAGTTCACATGTTCCACTCCAATAGCATAAGTTATTAAGTGGATTCTAACAAATCCCTCTCCGACAATAATCAACATCTGCTGAACCATATCGAACCAATTGATTCAGAATGTACGGAAACAAACCAATCAATTACTGGCACAATTCATTCCATTGGTTCAAAAGGATACCCCACCGCATCAGAGAGAGGGAGTGAGATGGGAGGGAGGGACGGAGAGCAACAAAAGCCCTCATCAAAACAGGGAACTGAAATCAGCAAAAGTAATTAGGGATCCACTATTTCGAAACAAAACAACCGATCCCTATTTCAATGAGGTCTCTCTCTCTCTCTCTCTATTCCTCTCTCTCCTTCTCCCCCCCTCCCTCTCCCTCTCCCTCTCCGGCTCTATGTCAATACACCCCAGAACAGCATGATATGAACCTGCACAATGCCGAACCGATTGCCGTCAGGTGCTGGCAAACCTTGGTCAATTAAATAGATGTCTTGTTTGAACTTTCTTTTGTAGTTTGCTTATGCTACTGTGACAAAAAAAATAATGAATTATTAGAAATTGGAGGGGCTTCCAATAGCTCAAAGTTCTTCATGTACGAAACCTTTTCTTTTCTGGAATGGCAAATCACATGGTTTGGACATGAGCAAACAGTTATGTGGAATACTGACAAAAGCTTCCTGGTCCTTAACCATTAATAAAGCCATCTAACGTACCCAACACTAGTATTCTTATTACCTTATAGATATTTTCCTGAACCATATAATCTATTTGGCATATAAACAAAAAGTTATTTGTTGGAACAACATTGTAGGGTTGAAATTCTCACATATTTTAGAAGGTTATACTGCTACAAATAACAAGTCAGATCTAAAATTAAATAAATGGAATACACTATTAAATTAATTGTACGTGGAATTAAATCAGAGTTTCACATGTACCCATCTTCTGTTGGTACAGAACTAGTTCTTCTCCTAGCACCAACATCATCTTGAGAGGAAACCAATGTATCTGATCTGCCATCTTCATTAGATGGCTTAATTGCCCTATCTAAACTTTTCTTACGATCTTTTTTACGAGAACATCGTTGATTCTGCTCTGATTGGATATGTTCATCTTCTGCAATGGTAGTAATTGGCATTTCAGGGCTGGTCAGTTTTATTTTCTTCCTCCTGCATCAGATAACACAAAACTTAGTGTGTTCAATATTTAAGAACAATAAATAACAATTACCATGTATTAAACCTGAAATATGTCAAGAAAAATAACTAACAGATACAAAGGCAATGGTATACTTTTTTATATTTTTTGAGAACTGAGGAGAAATCCCTGCTGGTATCTGGATGAGGTCAAACCTAGAACTTAGTAGGGGTGGCAAAGGGTGAGATCAGGTTAGGTTCAGGTTGGGTGAAGTAACGACAGCAATATACAAAAATCGACCCATACCCAAGCTAAGATCAGGTTAAGACCTCCTGACACATATCACCCATGGGTCATTTCAGGTCACCCATTTTGACCCTAATCTAATCTATTTGCAAGACTTGGGCCCTAATAGACCTAACCTAACTTATGAAAAAATCTAATCCTCACAATTGTTACCAGCTAATTTGCAAAATAACATAACAACCCATATTAAGAAAAATACTGACCACTCAAAAAGTTCTTATTCAAGATTATAACAACCTGAACTAAATTATTGCAGCCCAAATAGAACTCTACCATCATGACCCAAGTTAGGCCGAAGCTCTAACCCATATCCAACACTGTTTAAAGTTCAGGTTAGCAAATTTTACCCATACCCATCCTATCTTAAAAAACCCTCAACCCAAACCCAACCCAAATTGGGTCAGATCAGGTCAATTTTCTTACCTAGGCCTTAAGTATCAACCCCCAAACACTGAATCAACTACACTAGTTGGCACCCTCTGGTGGTATAAATCTTTGTAGTACACACTACAACACTATGAAACTCACATTAATCAAGATACTTAGTTATTGATGAATTTTCCCATTATTTTTTTTGCATAAAATCTTAAATGTTGCTTGTACAGTACTTAGTAATGTAAATTACTAATATTTTAACAGCCCACCTGGGGTTCATGTTGCATGCCACCAGCTGCATGTCACGCATCATCCCTCCTGGGGTTCATGTTGCTTGCCGTCTGCTGCATGACATGCGTCATCCCTCAGCTGTGGGATGTCTGCGAAGTACTTTTTGGAACAATGAACTTACTCCCATTGCTGTTAGAGATTTTTGGTGGTGGTTACCATAAATTTTAATGATATTTCCTTGTTTCAAAAATTGGCCACTATGGCCGTTATAACAGTTCTGGTCCAAATCCACTACACTATCATAGTGGTCCTACATGGCACTTGAATAAAGCACTCAATATCACATCAAGCAAAAAACTGCTATAGCAGCTGCAGTGGTACAAATTCAAATTCAGCAATTTATTCCTTAGTAGGTTGGACCGGTCCAACAATCAGCAGGTCCAACAGGCTGTTTAAAGTATGGGCTGGTCTGGTCTTTGTGTGCCTTAGCCAAACAGTCAACAGGAGAAAGAGAAGTGAGAATGAAGGCCA
The DNA here is from genome assembly GCF_000442705.2 of Elaeis guineensis. NCBI lineage: Eukaryota > Viridiplantae > Streptophyta > Magnoliopsida > Arecales > Arecaceae > Elaeis > Elaeis guineensis. The sequence goes on from NC_026001.2 coordinate 25,563,018, forward strand.
GTCTGTTTAGTGAATTATGTTATATGATTGTGGACATCTTTCTTTTATGGTTGATGTCATGATTTGGACATCTTTGCTTTATAGTGGATGTTATGTAACTGTGGACATTCTTATCCTATAAGTGATGTCATTATGTTTGGTGGATGATGATACTTGCCATTAGATTGTGGGCATTTTCGGATGTTGACCTGATATTTTGATGTTAGGTAAAAGATGTTTTATAGCTCTGCTATTGATTGTTTCCATTATGTTTTGCATGAAGTTATGCAAAATATTGATTTTTGATAATTAGAAATATATTGATATGTTATAGCAGCCTACTGTGAGCATTCACATCCAATATAGCACTTGATTATTTTTTAAATTATTTTTCACATAAAGCTAATTTAAAACACAGAAAAATAATAATATATTTTAGCCCGCATTGAACACATAGCACATGCCATCCATTATTCACTATGAAAACCCCCGATTGCTATGTGCATGGCATCCAATTATAGATACATTGGTTATTTCTGCATCCATGTTTGATGCACTGCATAGTCACACCTCAAGTTTCGAATAAATTTGAGTCTTGAGACATGACACATGGTGAGACCTCTAATTCAAGTGGAAGTGTAGCAACAGAGGGGAGGAACAAGGGTTTATAGAGAAAACTAGCTTGAGGAATGTAAAGGCTTCCTACTTGTAAGTTGAGCCCAAACAGCCAACATTATTTTCTTAGTTAACAGCAAATATGAACTAAGGCATGTGTTACACGTGTAATTCTTGCTATCAAGGCAAACTAGCAAAGAGGGAAATCCACCCTAGCATTTTCAGCAAGTATGGCACTAACTGAGCAAAATGGAGAAAAAGGACTCATGTAGCCAACCCCAACTAATTTGGGATTAAGGCTTAGTCGAGTTGAGTTGCCATCAATCTAGAAGTTTCCATGTTTTATTTACTAAGCGATTCCAACATAAATAACAAGGTAAAAATTCTAGAAATCAGTCTTGCTACAAAAGAAATGATTTACACATTAAAAATAGGATCCACGAGATAAGTCATGAGCATAGACCTATCCTCCTCCAAGGTACACAAAGAAGATAAGGAATATTTAGCATTTTGCATGCTTCATAACATTCACCAAATTCTTAACTATATTAAAAATCAACTAATACTGATGAATCAATAATACTCTGAGTCTCTGACATCTCTGAATCGTGAGGACCATGTCAGTTCCATAATTACCATTTCATTTCTACATCTTATAATTAACTTTATGTTGCAAGCTCTATCATGTCAACAGGCAACGGATGTCAGCACACAATATTGATTAATCACCGACACCTTAAAATTGTGATAAGGAACAAGTCAGTTTCTAATTATTATTGCATTTCTACATCTAGTGATTAATTTTATGGTAAAATTTCTTTCATATTAGCAGGTATCAGACATCAACATACAATGCACACATCTACCTACACATGCATATAATAGTTATATAATGCATATGAAAATGCATCCTTCTATACAAATATTATAACTTTTCTTAGAGAGTGATTATCTATATATGCACATGTACCCGCATAGAACTCACATGGGCTTGAGATACATGTTACCCTGCAAATGGACTGACATATACGTAAATCAGAAAAGGCCTGTGTTTATTTCCCTAATCCAACAGCAAAAGAGAGCAGTTTTTCTCCTCTTCCTTTCTTCACCCATTGTCACTCTCCTGGTAGAGAATATATGGGTAATGGGTTCAGATCTTGGTTCATCATGAAAGAAATGCAATTTCTATTCTATTGTCCTTTTAGGTCTAAAATTTTGACCTAGGCCCATTTCAGTTACTCAGTGGGATCAGGTTCACCACAAGATGTGTTTGAGCACTTGGATCTAAGTGACTCAGGATTTTGAGCTATCATTTGTTGGATGTGCTCTGATGATGTCCAGCTTTGACTAAAGAATATCACGCAATGTGTGATTAGGCCCAGGTTTGGGGCCTAAATACGATCTATGAGATTTGGATTTTGCATTTGATTTAAAAACAAATATTTGTTACCCACTTCCAAACCTGCCAAAATATGTTAATGTCACATTGTTTGCAGTAGATGTGAATTCTGATTGACAGCACAAAAGTTGCTATCTTGTTAAGCTAAAAGGTGTATATCATTCCCCAATTTATTCTTTCCACCATGACAGTAAGTTATTCAGTCTATGGCATCTCAAACTCTACTTAAATCATCATGTTAAGAACCAGTAAATTAGTGAACTCATCGCTTTTTTAATCTTTTAAATGCCACCAAGAATAAATCATGAAACCATAATTAGATATACTAATTATGCTACATGAATGATGAGGTTATAAAATGGCTGACAAATTGTCATATTATTCCATCTAGCACAATAGGTTAATTTGCAAAACACGCTTTTAATCCCCTTAGAATCATGACAAACTCGAAACAATAGGAGACTTTATGTTTTATCAAGATTACATTTTGCATACATGCTCAAGTCCTGGCGGCCGTCATTTAGACAAGAATGGGACTCATTTCAGCATAACTTTGTGCATTCAGCAGTAATTCAGGTAAAATGGGAAAAAGGTCAGAAATAAAATCCTTAGATTGAGAACAGATTAAAGAATGTTGTGTTAACTCTAGGCATTATCCAACAAACTTTAGCATAGGCGAATAACAAGATTAGTAATTAATTAGTTAAGTTGTCAGAAACATGCGTGCATGCAGACACATTCTTTTGAGAGGAAGGGAGCAATCTCTGGTATGCCATGAAATCTCAAGAAAATTATGATTAAAAGATCATGAATAATTGGAGCAAATGCAATAATAAATTGATTTTAGAGTGGGAATTGATTAAGCTGTATTGAAGCCTGCACAAAATAAAGATGCTTTTTTAGAATACAATGCTTTCTTATTCTCTAACTTAGATAGTTTGGACTTTGGATGATCAAGGTTCTTTCAAAAACCCCTTTTTTTGGGGGGGGAGGCCGGGGGGGGAGTGGGGGTGGCGCGGGTGGTGGAAGATAAGCTAATTAATATTTCTGCTCTCGCAAGCATTCCTAACAGAAAATCATTTCACAGTAACATCAGAAATACAGTTCATGGATGCAAGCACAAATCCCAGAATTATCACTTGTATCTTTGAAAAAGGTTGACTATGTTTCCAAGATATATAAGCTAATTAATAGAGCAAGAAAATAATATCATAAACTCATCATTATCAGATTCAAATCTGATGAATTAACAGAACAAAAGGAATATACAAAACAAATACGATATGAACTGATATCAACCTGTTAGCCGAGATACCCTGCAATGCCAATATAAAATTTTCTGAAAAAAAATAACAAAATAAAGAGCAACATAAACAATATCGAAATAAAGGCAAACAAAGAAGTACTTTGAGCTCAGGGGCTTATCTGACTCCTTTCTTTTTCTCTTTGAGTTTGTATCCCCACTTAATGTAGTTTGCTTATGGATTGCATTCTCTTCAAGAGCACACCCTTCCTCTTCATTTTTCCTTTTGTATCCACTTGAATTGTCTCGAGAATCTTTAATTGCCAGAAGCCTATCATTTGAGAGTATTGGTTGCTTATCCACAACGTCAGAATCTTTAGTGCAATATGCATCATGTATCTCAATAACATGCTTCTGTCTACCACCCTTCTTTTTCACCCTGGTAACAAAGAGCAATGTCACAAATACAGCATTATCATCTCACTTAACAGAGTTTATGTTTGGTGGAAGTTAGTGTGTGTTGAAATCACCAACTTGAGGGGGGAAAGGTGGGGGGAATACAATAATAATGCTAATTCTTCTACAGTAAAAAGATCTGAAAAACGGATATTGCCTGTCATCTATATATTCATGCTATATGCAAGCTCACAAATAATACTTGCCTGTTAAATGTAAGATATAAAGAAAGATAAGTATTGGCATGAATTTAGGGCATGTTACCAATACACAATACCAAACAAGCATGTCAACTCACAAAGGGTGCACCCATGTACCACATATTTCACCATATTTAATCAACCAAACTCTGTTATTTTTAGCATCTCTAGCACCTCAAATTCTTTGTGAACCTACTCCCAAATTTTCAACAGAAGAATGACAACCCAGCAGTACCATGATACATAGATCACAAAGGCACCAGCTTCTGCACTTTTTTGCGGCCAAATGCATTGTAGCTTCAGTAATTGTTTCAATAGTTTCAGCTCCAGTTTTAGTTGTTTTGGCCAAACTAATAGAAAACAAAATATGCACGAGGATAAATCAAGCGGAAAAACAGAAGCACAAAAAAAAAAAAAACAGAGAGAGAGAAAAGTGAAAAGATGAAGTAGACATCATTGTACAGTTCATTCCATTGTTCCTAACCTTCGACTGTGTGGTGAAAATGATTTCATGCTACAACAGCCCAAAGACAATAATTGAACAAAAGCTAAAATTTCATATACTATTTTATTAAGTGACGACAATTAAAGACATGATAATCATAATATTGATGCGGCTATCATGATTCCATATTTTCTCAGATTTTGACTAGTCCAAGTTTGATTTTTGAGAAATGCTTCTAGGAAATTAAAGATAACAATATGTGACAAAGGAACAGCCAAAGAAGAATCTATGCTTAAAATTTGGTCTCACGAGTCAGTGATAGTAAAATTCTAAAACTCCGATTTCTGATTAGCTCTGTGCAAAACCAAAAAAAGAATGCTTTCAGTTTTGGAGTCTTAACAAAGCTTTAAACATGAGAACAGTAAATATAAAAATAATACTAAGGTAGGTCAGCAATCTAGCTGAGAGCAAAATTTTACACGCCATTACCAAAGTGTTGTCTGCAAGCTTAGCTAAGAGGGTTCTTGAGAAAACAATATCATAAGAACAAACAAAAGGATAATGAAGACTAGCAGACCGTTGAATAATGGAGTAGAGATGTGGGTAACAAGACAGACACTACAGAGGACACCCAATGCATCAAGTTAACTGCCATCGGAGCTACACATGACAGGCTCCAACTATTGTGAGAAACTTAAATTTGCATTGCTCAGGATTGAGACATTTATCCTAACAATAATATCACTAAATTTCCCCAATGTGCCCCTTTATGAGACATCTCCCATTGTTGGCAATTTCATTCAGTTTTTCCCCCTCTTCACTCTTTTCCATGCACAGCAAAGGGCCCATGTACAGAAGAGTCCAGACTCTGGAGTGAATTGGTGACGTGCTTTTGTATATTTTTGCTTGTATTGCCTCTTGTACCTCCTCATTTCATCACCAAGTTTTTTTTACATATATTTTTTTTTATCTTTGACCATCCAAAGACTTCTCAAGTAATTCTCTTAATAACCAGTCATCTGCTAATGACATTTAATTTGGTTTTGTACTGCTAAAGTTCCAATTTCCTTACATTATTTACTGTTAAGAGATGTCACATTTTCTTTTTTTAAATCCCATCAACTTATGTTTAGACATTTAACAATTTCATTTCTTTTCCAGCACTGAGTATATGGCTGTAAAGGTACTATCTTATGTTGCATGGCCAGGCTGTCCCACAACTTGTTACAATCAATGCATGATTATCTTCTCCATTAGAAAAAGCAATTAGTTTTTCAAAAATTTGATCCACATCAAAAATAATTAAAGGTTTGTCTCTTCCTAAAATGTTTATTAGCAATTACCAAGCCATGAGCCAACACAATCTCAAGTAATTTACCTGAGGATATCCTTATCTTTGAATATACAAGTTGACTCAAATGACGGCAGAACAAATTCATCCATCTGCAATAGAATAGAAAAAGGATAAAAGAGTAAATAACTATCTGTATGCAAACTCTCTTCCCAAATGCAACAATTGAACAAATAGTAATAATAATTCTCAAATAATTGTTACATTACCACATAATATCCACAAACCTTTTGTAATTATGTATGGTTCAATAGAAAGTCTAGCAAGAGTTATAAGCACCTATGAGGTCTTCAATTCTGGATTTGGAAATCAAATTAAGAGAAACCAGCATAAACGAGAGTAATTTTATTGAGAAAACAGATTAGTTGCAGTGATCAATGTTAGAATAGCTCGTTAATAAAGAACAGGACATATATTGCCGACATTAGTTTGGCTTTTAAGATTGTTGGTAAAGAGAATGAAGAAAAAGAAACCCATAGCCTTTTTCCTAGCTTGTCTTGAAACGTCTATTTCAATATATAGCTTCCCAGTGTTGTGCACAATCCGGTACCACGCATTGAAGCAGGAAGAAAGTAGAAATAAAATAAAAAAACAATCAAATACATGAACAACCAAAAGGCTCGCCTCCACGGGGCATGCAAGCTTCACTATGAGAAAAGAGAATATTTACAAGAAGAGATCACACCCTCAATCCTCGTACACCAATCTTTCTCTCTCAACAAGCTCTCCCTCACAAAAGCTCTCTTTAGGAGATCCCCCGAATCCCTGAAATGACCGCTGTCTGACAGTCTGCCTAAGATACCCTTGTACCTCTACTCTCTGCCTGCGCTCCTCAGGCTGCTGCTACCGAACCGCTCCTTAGGCTACTGCTGCCGAACTGCTCCTCAGGGTTCTCTGCCGACCACCTCTGTCCCTGGTCCTACTCTCAGTTGCTGCCCACAGGCCTCTTAAAGGCCTCAAACGGAGTCCGATCCGAGTCCAAACAGGTCTCTGGACTCCTGTTAAAACTCAAAGAAGCCTTCCATCTGTCTGATCCTGACCGCGACTTCTAGTGCTCGTTCGATCGCGCCAAAACAACCCCCGATCCACGTAACCAATGCATAAGCCACGAGAAATGCCCTCGAAACGCCGTCAGTCTACCATGGACCGCACGAAACGCATGGGGGAACGTCCCGATCCACACCTCGTGCATGAACCGCGTGAAGGCTGCACGGGCATGCCCACTCGGCCGACCCGCGTGCGTCCGCACGCGCCCGCGACCGGCCTCCACGCCCACGCGCGTCTGCAGGTACGCGCAGGCTGTGGAGCCCGTCTGCCGCCCGTGTGCCATGCTAGTCCACCTCCTGGCCTTCTTTCGCGTGTAGTTTCTCTGTCTGGACTCCGTTTGGGGTGATTTTGATCTCGTTGGATTCTGTTCGTCGTCCTGAACCTCGTTCTGAGCTTATTGTGGACTGAATCTCGAGATATTTTTCACAACAATCTTCACCTTTACTCGATATTTGGCCTCCTCTTAATTTTAAAAGCTTTCTGGATTATCTCACCCCCTGCCCTAGGGCAAACGTCTGTTAATCATAGATAGGCAAACATGGGAGTTGAGCCAGACTGCTCGATCCCATCTCCATCGTATGCTGTGCTCCTCCTGACTTGAGACATGCTCGAGATAGTCTCCTGCGGCAATAGGAATTTCACCTTGCAATATCACCTCTCATCCTCCCGAGTCTCACGTCTCATGCCTGCTCCACCTCCATCTGGAGCTCCATCTCGCTCTGGGCTCTTCTTGACTCTTGAAGCTCCATCTCGCACTGAGCTCTCCGTCAGGTAGTAATATCCTCTCGTCCTCTTCTTTTCCTCCAATATTACCCTATCATCGTGCAAAACCTTCAGGATTCCTCCATCAGCTCTCCACTTGGAGCCGATCGAATCCAATCTGTTCAGTGAGATAAGATTTCATCTGAAATCGAATATATATCGGACCTCCCCCAATCTCCTCATTGCACCATCATGTGTCCTCCAACTGATCGTTCCGATGCCTCTAATCGTACAGTTCGATCCATCCGACAAATGAACAGTGCCCTCACTGCTCTCCAAAAAGTTAAACAACTCTACTCTGCAATATACATGATATGTGTATGCAGAATCTAAAATTTATTACTGAAAAGAAATAGATACCTCATTAAATATCATTAGAACATCATCCTCTGACTCGTTACTGACCGTCGCTACAGTAGCCCTCGTCCGATCTCTTCATTGTGGGCAACTCTGACTAGATGCGGCAACTCGTCGCACCAGTAACATCTGATCTTGCTCAAGTCCCTCGTCCTGAACTTGGACCGCCCTCGTCGCGATCTCTTGTTGCTCCGTCTGCTCCAGAAATCACCAAAGCTGAGCTGCCACTGCCTGAGCTCGAAGCTGGATTTTCATCCTGAGAACTTCATTCCGAAGAATCGTCACAGTGACCTCGTCCATCTTGATGGTACTCTTTTTCACTAAAAAAATAGTTATCAAGGATTCATACGAAAGGGAAAGCAATGCTAGCAAGACCAACGTCCTGATCTTCTCCTCAATTTTCTCGCCAATGCTGAGGAGATCGGTGAGAATCTTTTGAAAATGACTGAGATACTCCTGCACACTCTGTCCCTCGATTATTCACAGTTGGTAGAATTACCTTCAGAGAAAGAGTGCTGGTGAGGGACTTCACTATGTACAACTCCTCGAGCTTCGACCACATCGTCATCGAAAAATTTTTGCCAAGTACATGGATCACCACGGATCACCACATCATCCACAAGGTACAAGCAGATCATACTCACCACCTGCATCTGGAGCCGCCTCCAATCCTGCACCTCCATAATAATCTACTTCTTCTCACACAAAAGAGCATCGATCAACTCTTGCTAGATGAGCAGTCTTTCACCTTCACTTGCCACAAGGAGAAATTACTCTTTCTATCGAATATGTCGATCTCCACCTTGATTGAACATGTCTTCTTCATCTTCAATCTTGATCACTACCGCCATAACCTGTGCCCTGATACCACCTAGCTCTGATACCACTTGTTGTACAGGATCCAGTAATATGCATTGCAGCAAAAAAAAGAATAAATAAAATAAGAACACAATCAAATACGTGGATCAATCAAAAAGCTCGCCTCCATGAGGCATGCAAGCTTCGCTATGAGAAAAAAGAATTTAGAAGAGGAGATCACGCCATCAACCCTCATATACCAATCTCTCTCTCAACAAAAAGCTCTCCCTCACAAAAGTTCTCTCTTTATGAGATCACCTGAACCCCTGAAACGATCGCAATCTGACAGTCTGTCCAAGATACCCCTATACCTCTGCTCTCTATCGGCGCTCCTCAGGCTGCTGCTGTCGAACCGCTCCTCAGGATGCTGCTGCCGAACTACTCCTTAGGGTTCTCTGCCGACCACCTCTGTCTCAGGTCCTGCTCTCGGTTGCTGTCCACAAGCCTCTTAAAGGCCTCAGACGAAGTCCGATCCGAGTCCAAACAAATCTCTGGACTCCTATTAAAACTCAAAGAAGCCTTCTATCCATCTGATCCTGATCGCGACCTTTAGTGCTCGTCTAATCCCGCCAAAACGACCCTCGATCCACGTAACCAATGCATGAGCCGCGAGAAACGCCCTTGAAATGCCGTCGGTCCACCATGGACCATGCAAAATGCATAAGGGAAACATCCTGATCCACACCTTGCGCATGGACCACGTAAAGGCTGCACGCTCGTGACTAGCTTGCACGCGCCCGCACGCTAGGCCTGGGCCTGTCCGCACACCTGTGGCCCCGCGCCGGCCTGTGGGCCTGTTTGCCATCCATGTGCCATGCCAATCCACCTCCTGGTCTTCTTTCACACATAATTTCTCCGTCTGGACTCCGTTTGGATTGATTTGGTCTCGTTGGATTCTGTTCGTCGTCCTGGATCTCATTCTAAGCTTATTGTGGACCGAATCTCGAGGCATTTTTCACAACACCCAGCCAACTTTTGTTAATCTTGCAAAACAGCTGTCTCAAATTTGACAGCTTCCTTCAATTAAAAAGACATCATCTTGGTTATTCTGATTTCTGAAAGCAGCATGAGTCATGGTCTTTTGAAAAAAGATACTGCATCTTTGTTGCAATTAAGCCAAGCAAATCACTGGAAGAACTGATTGCTTTTTTATGATGACAGAACACTTAGGAAAACAACAAGGCTCCACCACTAATGTTTTGCAACATGGTCAAGCTCCAAAAGGAGCCAGCATTGCTTAAGCTTTTTACCACCAAAACTTGGTTGAAAGATGGTGGTCCCTGAACATGAAAAAAAGGCCTTTTTTCACTTCCATGTAGAGATAATACAAGAATAACAGCGAAGAAAAAAGAACTCTACAAGAGAGATCGAAGACCAATTTCTTCTAAAGACCCACAGACAACATTTTGCTTTTGGGTTTTAGTCTACGTCCTTCAAAAGCAAGCATTAACTAAAATTTCTCATTGTTGCAAATCATAATGACTCAGATAAAGTAACACTTAGCAAAAAGTAGGACATCCTTACATAGCAAACTATCTACTAAGTTGTCTTTATTTCATGCACCACAAGTTAAGATGTCCTTACAAGGAACAATTATATTTTAAAGTTTCAAAAAAAAAAATCTGAATTTGGGCACATCAAGTGAAACCATATAAAAGTCTTCGATAATGTAACAATCTACTAATTTCTCATAGATAATATCTAAAGCATAGCACTCACTGGGAACCCATTGAGTATTCAGAACAATATTCCTAAATCCAAACCTCTCAGTTTATAAAATGTAAGCCCCTTATTCCTGCATTCTACATGACAATATGTGTTTCTAAACTCCACCAAACAAACTACATATTCCATCTAGGCCTCATTTTAACCCCCAATATGTTGATCATGGGGAGACTGATAAGGCACATTCTTACAATAGACAAGAAAGTATAAATTTTCTTTGAACCAAAGAGCTGTAGCTCTTAATTTGATTTTCTATGCCTCTTTTAGCTAGTTCATTCATCAAATTTTTTATATTTATGTAATTCTTACCTTAACATAATGATGATAAGGCCCATTAAGCAACCAAGACACCGGTATTATCAGATGTCCTGAAAGCCTTCACCAAACACCATTTTAGTTAATGCTGCTTGGTTTTGAATAGGAGCCTCTCCTTTTCGACCTGCTTGAAGTCCATCTCCAACTACCAACCTTGTCATCACCCACTTTATAGAATTCCAAATTCTACCCCACTATACTCAACATTCACTAGAGGTAAAATGCTCTGTTGAGAAAATCACAGTTCCTTCACAAATATCTTTAGGGTTGCCATCAATTCTTTTAATGCATTTGGTCGCCACCTACATTCAAATGTCCATGACATAATTCAGTGTTTTATGTTCATCTAAATCCAAAATATTTGAATATTGAAAAACCTCCTCTTTTATAATTAAAAAAAAAAAATCTCCTCCCTCTCCACCAAAATATATATGCTCCTCTAAACTCTTCCTCCCTGTTATTTGCTCTTAAATCATGACAGAACTATATTCTCTCAAACTAATCATTGAATCTCCTCCAACAGCCTCCTAATATGTCAGAAGCTTGAAAACATTTTCCTTGCTTCGAGCTATCCATAACATACCCGAAGGTGCACGTCATTATGATAACTTAAGCTCAAAGACACCCTTCGTCTTTACTTTTTTATGTAATGTTTACATATAAATTTCCCTTTAAACAACATTTTTATCAGTCTTTATTGTTCTTATATTATCATCTCATTTTAATTCTGCAAAGTTTATCCATCACAGCCTATGTTGCAAAACACTTAAAAAAATAGAAGATTGTTGGAAAATCCCTTTCCCAAGGCTGGGCCAGAATATCTAGAGAACCAAGCTCTTAAACCTCGACTCCTTTCTCAACAGATACATTTTTCACAAACTAACTTAACTTTCACCTACGTAGGAAACTAGGTGCCAATTAATTAGTCTGAAGGCATCTTTCCTCCGCCTTACGTGAAATAAAAAAAAAAATTTGGATTGCAAATCAGCCTCTATACCTCTTGTAATTACAAGGCAGAACTTTTTTTACGAATATTATATTATGAACAGCCTTTAGACAAATGTAACTTAATGATAAAAATCTAGGGCATCAGCTATCGCAAACAAAGTACATCATGAAAAGAGGGAAAAATTGCAACACCCAAGCAAGTTGCCTTTCTTATTTATCTCGCTTCATGCACCTCAAAATGAGCAACTTTTTTCAATCAGACCCATGAAATCACTTCTCGGACCCCGATAGCTTCAGTTAAATCTAAAATTACAGTCTCAGAACACGATCCAGAAAAACCTAACCATTTTCCATCTATTACAATGGAAAAGAAAGGCCCTAAAACCCGACATCTCTTCGCGTTGGAAAGAGAGGGGAATCGAAATACTAACGGAAAGGACAAGGCCATGGGGGCAAGAGCGCTGCAGGGCGAAACAGACGACGAGGTGGTTGGCGAGGTCGCCAATGGTGGCGAGATCGGGCCTCAGGAGGACCCAGCAGCGCTTCAGGCCCTCCGACCGCTGGAACTTGGTCAGGAGGTGGCGATCCTCGAATTCCAGGCGCAGCCTGACCGGCTCCGCCATAACGAGAGAGGAAGGAAAGGAAGGCGATGGGATGGGAGGAGACTGGAAGAGAGACAGGAGAGCACGGGCAAAGGCTACCGTCGGGCCCTCGGAGGTTTTTGCCCTTTATGGGGTTTAGTGCGACGTCTCGGGCAGAATGCCGGTTTTTAAATCCTCCCAGTACTTTTCATCAAACAGAGAACATGCCGTCTCGCTTTCATAGAACAGTTAGACCGGATTTAGGCCTAACACAGGAATAGAAAAAATAATAATAATAATAATAATATTTTTTTATTTAAAATTTTTTATAAAAAATAAAAAAATAGAGAGAAATTTTTTTTAAAAAAATTATATTTTTTTTCAAACCAAATAAATTTGAAAAAATAAAAAAAAAAAGTAAGTAAATTTTTTATAATTTTTATTTTATTTTTTTAATAATAAAAAATCGAATTAATATTACACTCGAATCTTAGATTTTCTTTTTTTTCAAACACCTTACAAAGAACGGATGAACGGAGGACCTACCGGGGGTGACGAAGGCACTATAGGTGCAGTGGTAGAGTCGCATAGGCAGGGAAGCTCCAATGGGTGAAGGACCCGTGGATGGGTGATGGTGAACAAGAAAGAAGATAGGGGTGATAGGGTGGAGCGGAGAAGAAAGAAAAGAAGAGGTGGGGGTGTTGCGACAGAAAAGAAGAAAGAAGAAAGGATGAGGGCGACACGAGTAGAGAGTGGCGGGGGCACTATGGTTAAGAGTGATGGCAGTACGGCAAAAGCAGGGAGGCAATGCAGTTGCGGGAGGCAAAAGGTATTTGGTGGGGTGGAGCACGACCGTCAGGGAGAGGAGAGGAGGCGGTGCAGGGGTGGGATGGATAGGAGGGGGGGCGGTGCGGCACGAACTCCATGGGCTCTTCCATCATGGATGATGATGACAAGCCCGATGGCGACCGACGAAACGAGAGTTTTCACTGGGGATATAATAGTAAAAAAAATTATAATGTTACTTCCTTTTTCTTTCTTTCTTGCTTCCAAATAAGCCGAAAAGAAATTTTTTTTCTTTAAACTCACAACAGAAGGAAAAAATATATTTTTTTTTCTTTTTTTTTTACTAATATTTTTTTTTTCTTTCTTTCCCAAGCTCAACAAGCTACAAGAAAATTTCTTTGTGCATCGCGAGCGATATAGAAAATCCGACATAAAGCATAATGTTTTACGTCATTGGTCCACGTAGCCAAACTTTCCCACATCTATTAATGTGCCTATTAAATACTTGTAGGTATACTTTTTGATTTGAAATTTGAAATGACAAAAATATCCCTTTGTGTTGAAAAAATTATGACATCTCATTTCCTATTTATAATATCCCGTGGCCTGTTATAACATCTTAAAGCATATTATGACTTTTTGAAAATAAAAAATTATAAGAGAGAGGAGTATTTTTGCAATTAAAAATTAATCTAAAAAATCATAATATACTTCAGGATGTTAGCATAAAGAGATATTTTCGTCATTTAAATTTTAAATTAAAAAATAAAATTACAAGTATTTAATGAGCATATTAATGAGCATTAGAAAACGTGGCTATGTGGACCAATGAAAAAAAAGATGGTGCATTGTTATTGCACCGCATGCGGTGCACAAAGAATTTCTCTTGGGCCTAATTATAGGATCGATTTGTATTTTTGGCTGGGCTCGAATGTGCCTGAGCTTGAATCTGAATAAAAGCTGTTTAGTAGCCCAAAATATTGGCCCAAGCCCGATCCCCAGCCATCGTGTCCACAATAGTCAAGTATGAGGCCCGATTAGGATCAGGGACTTAGGTTAGGGACTTAACCGATTTGAAATGGACTTAAGAGTTCGGAGTCCAATAGAATCGTGGAATCCCTATTTGGCTGTTCCTCCCATTCTCTCTAGGATTCTGAAGTTCTTTTTGCCTCCACCATTGTTCGGCCACTCCAAAAGCCAATCTGGAAGTCCCTCATCCCTATTCAAAGGTCGACACTCCAAAGTCCTTGTCCGTCATCACCATTCATCAATTGCCTCAATTCACAGTTTCCTAAAGGTACCATGATCTCTCTCTAGCTTATGGTACCCATTTTTGCGATTTTGCTTCCTCGGTCTGATTTTGCTTACATATTTTCCTTCCATAATATCAAAAGAATACTTCTCTAAGCCAGAACAAGAAAAAGAGTACTAATGAGGTGAAATTTTATGTTGTGGAAGATCTAATTTACTTTTGAAGAAGTTCTAAAGTTTGGAAATGCCAAAATGTGACAATGGATCCATTATTTAGTGTTTGACTAGCGTCGAGATTTCTCCTTTTTTTTTTTTTTGGTATTCATGATACTTGGGGAAGGCAACTGCATGCTTTCTTTATTCACTGTACTTGGTGTTGGACTAGCATTTCTCATGGAGCTGATTTTTATTGGGTCATATCAAAATTTGCTGAATCTCATCCCTTGATGGACAGATTCTGAACAGCATGAAAGCTCAATTGAGAAGTGACCAGAGCTTTTTCTTACTCACCTCTAATTCAATTGGTTTGAAAATTTTGAATGAAGAATGGGCTCTTGAAATTACAAGATATATACTTGGAATAGAACTATTATAACAAAGGAATCTAGCAATTCCATGTCCTAGACTACTGAGAAATTGATAAAAGAATTTGCTTGGAAACTACACTCTTTATTGATGGGAAGTTGCAAATTTTTGGCTTTCAGCAGCAGTTAATTATCTTGGCTCCTACTATTACTGCTATCTATAATATGACATGATACGTCTGATTTCTTAAACTCTATATTTCCATCTCAAGATGCCCATAGGATGAACTATCATCTATTCCTGCTTTAGTAATGGACTTTTTTTTTTTGGAAAGACATTTTTATATTTTGTGTTATTTTGAATTCGAATTTTTTACAACCAGATGAGTAACCATAAATGGATATCATAATTTCCACCGATTGATGGCTCCTTGAAAAATTTGAACATCAAAATACATTACTTACAAAGTTCTTTTTTAATATTCCAACATCTATTTTCTGCCATCAAACTTTATTTAACTCAAGTAAAGCCTTTGTTTTTTCTAAGGCGAATGTTTATACAATCTAATAAATTGACTTTGAGATGATAATGTAATTCACTACTAAATAATGGATGATTAATACTGTCTTATGAGAATTGACCATTAGGTAACTCCTTGGATCAAATACTTAACTTTATTAAGAATATCTATTACTTGAAATAAAGGATGTATTTGCTATGCTACTTACTTTCTTAAATGTTGGGAAGAAAGCAGCTAATCAACATGCATAATAAAGGATTTGATTTCATGACATGATTAATTTCAGATATGGTCAATAGGTATAAGAGAGAATGATTGGCTAAATAATTCTTCAAAATCTATATGATCAAAGACAAGGAAGTTTTGTCCATCAAGTATTGCTTGATTAACTATATAAAAAGTTATTAACATAGATACATAATTTCCTAAAATTTCAGGAAGGCCATCCTTATATCAAAAAGATCATATTTTCTTTAATAATTATCTTATCACCTAAAAATTGCTTGATTAACTATATAACAAGTTATTAACATAGACACATAATTTTCTAAAATTTTAGGAAGGCCATCCTTATATTAAAAAGGTCATTTTTTTTAAAATAATTATCCTATCATCAAAAGGGATTTATTTCGATGCATGACTATCCTGTAATTAATATATATCTAGCCTATTTTGGCTGAGTTTTGAAGCTCTATTAATGTACAAGAATTAGTCATCCATTCACTCAATTTGGATGAACTTCATAAAAATATGAAAGAAGAAAGAAACATGGAAACTTAATATGCACTCAAGATTAGTTACTAGAATACATGGATAGATTTGTTATTATCTTTACAAGAAAAATATCTCATCTCTTTATCTAATTTGCATATATGATTAACTAAATATTGATTTTGCGAATATTAATTTTTTTAGTAATTTATATTGTTATTTGGATATATTATTCTACTATATTTCAAATGAAAATAAAACCATTGAATATATAAGGGATGAGAATGATAAAAATAATAAATTGATTATGACAAAATTTTTAAAAAATATCTTAGATATAGAACACTTTATTGAGGAAAAAAATCTGGTATATCAATAGCTACCTGCAAATATTATAAAAATGTAATAAATAACAGTACTAAAGAAGAAACAAGCCGTCTCAAAAGTCATCTGAAAATATTTGCAAAAATATCAAAAGAATCCGGTTGATCAAATATTTATAGTAGTAAGTTTAAAAGATCTAATGAATCAAGAAAAGAATAGAAAATTTTTGCAAAATTTATCGCATTTGGCCTTTATTTCATATTATTAAGCTTTCTATTTTTTTGGAATCTTATAAGATCCGTTTAGCCATTATTCAATATTATAAACCGTAAGACTATAAAAAAATAATTGTATTATTTGTATCAAGGAGAGAAAAAAATGTATGATAAATTTAAGAAATTAAGTTCTCGCTTTAGTTTTACTAGGATATTTAGATATTAAATCAAAAAATCAGTTACATGTCATTCACGAACATTATATTAATTTGAATTTTATTCTATATAAAAAAATAATTGATTTCAAGAAACTATCATATTCTCACACAATTTTACAATTGAAATGCTATTATAAAGTGTCTTCTTGAATAAGACTGGATTCTAAAATATGTGCATTTCTTTGGATAATTGCACTAAAATGATATTGTAATTTGAAGGATCCAAGATCATTTTTATTATGAATATTGTTTGGTAAGGAGTATGTGCACATATATCAGATATTATATTCAGAAGGGACAAAAATAATTCATGAAACTATTTAATATACAAGAGAGATTGCTAGACATATATCTGCAACCCATCTGAATATAAATTTTTATTGAAATTGCATAACACACGAGACTTTCGACTAAAAAAAGTTTATTCTCAATATTGCTATAAGATGGAATTCTACATATCAAAAATTGTATGATGCACTTAGCTATAAAATGTTTTTATTAGATATATAACTAAGCATTCATGTGTATACCTACCAATGATGAATAGAAAAAGATTGATATAATTTTTAAATTCTTAGAAGCCTTTCTCAATAATATTAAAGTATTTTTTGGTTCAAATATTCACATCTAATTTGTATGTAAAAGAAGTTTGAAAAATTAGGATGTTGTTGTGGATGTGAGTACAGATACTAAATAATAAATAATTAATGAACAAGATGTAAAAGAAGTGCAACAAATATTACTCTGAGTGCAATAATTTATTAATAATTACTCTATTTACTAAAAAATTTGCTTCTATTCTATATCCCAATCGAAGTTGATATTTATATAGTTTTATTATGAAAAGATATTTAATAAAAAAGAGACAAAAAAAATTGATGATATTCATGCTTGTCTTTATAGACTTTATAATAAGTAGGCAAATGCAGTAAGAGTGCAGTCCTTTATAGATTCAAGTGAAATAAATCTAAATTTGGTGTACTAGTGATACAAATTCAGTTTCTTTATTTAGCTTAGAGAAAATAAACTTGGTTGGATTTTTTCAATTTAGACGTCAAAGTTCTTCAAAATGTCTAAAGAGATCAGATCTAGATAATTATTTGGATATGATGCACTTTCTAATTTTGAGGATAAAAGATTTGATATCTTAGTATGATAAAATAGAATGCATAGTCTATCTTGTACTATCAAGAATGGCTCGAATATTCTTATTATTTACATTTCGACTATTTTATTAGAGTCAGTATTTAATATTGGTGGTAAAGTTGTGGATTAGTATCCAGTTCTTTTGACCCATCTACCATCAGGGTCTTGATTTATATAAAGATTGACTTTGCAAAGTAAATGCTAAGGTATATGAATTTTTAAATTTATAGAATGCTTATTATACTTATATTTCAAAAATTTATGATGGTATTTGTATGAACAGTTACAAGTAGCTTGAATTTTTAAAATTAAATAAGGATGATGGCACCCAATTTGGTCGAGCATTTAGGATATGAATACTTGATGATCATTTCTATAATTTTTTTTATCTATATAAAGTTATAAGTTTTCATATTTAATTTCTTCATATCTAATTATTTACTTTATTCAAATGTAGGTTTTCACAATAATGATGAATGGAGATGAAGGAATGAAGTTACAAAGATTTACTGAAAATTTCTTATGATTATTTATTTAGTGCTGAACCATTGCAAGTTTCATGGTACATATACATATTTATGATCGTAGATGCTTATTCTTTTGTGCACATATTCTTAAATATTTATTCTTTTAATTACATGTGGAAACAATAGAAAGGTGAAATATAATTGTAATTACTGAATTATTTTACTATGTTTGAGCAAAAGTTGATGGGTTAATGAGAAAAAATTAATGTAGTTAATATATAATATTGCTTTGCTTTCTCATGTTTGGATTTATTGAATGTATGATTGAATTTTTTTTATTATAAGACACACTTATAATATTGTTAATTTTTTATTACCAACAAAAGTATTTAAATGCCTTTTGTTGCTCTATATTAGAGAAAGATTTTTCTTTAAACAAAAGACGAGATTTTTTTTTATCCTTGGATATTTTCCATTTAAAATTTTCTAGTAAATAATTAATAATGATGCCTTTGATATTATAGTGATTTTTTTGTATGGATATAAGTTTGTGTTGTTGGAAGTTAGTCTTCAAATTTGCTTATTACATGTGTAGGTGATCAGATGCCATCAAGGTCTGGTTCTTATTTATGACTCATTTTGTATCACAGCTACAAACAATGAGTTCTCATTGGATGTCAGCACATGCTAGCATTTTGTATTATACAAGAGTTCTATCTAAGCAGACTTCTTCTTAGGGTATAAAGAATTTGATCCAAGTTCTAACATAAATTTTAAAGGCCATCTGACCTGCATAATGTTGCTAGGCATTTAATCCATAAAAATGATAAAGTTTGCTCCATATATCATCCTTATTTTTTTTCTATCTAAGTCAATAGCTAACATTATTTCATATCTGCATAGGCCTTTGACAAGGTGCAAGAGGAAAATATCATATACCAATAGGGAAAGAAATGTAGTGGCAGATTCGTTATTGAGCCGGGCTAAAGATTTTAAATCGAGCTAGCCCGATTGCACCTCGATCGAGCATGGTTGATTTAAAAAAAAAAAAAAAAGCTTAAGCTCAAACCCAAAGCTTGAGAAATTATTTCACACCAGATTTTTTGAGTGGTTTATATCTTTTCCTCAGCACAATCAATTTCTTAAGGCATAAAAGATATTTTATATAATATTTTAAAAAAAAATGCTCCACTAAAATAAGTCATTTCAAAAGTGGTTTCTTATTCTATTTTTTTATGATCAATCAAATATATTAAGAGAATATTTGTTGGGAGAGTGGGGGTCTGGAATCGAAATTGGAATGGGTGACTCCCATTCCAATATTTGGTTGGGAGGAGTTCCATTCCGATTCGATTCTAGGATGAATGGGAATGGCTCAATTATATAGAACTCAATCCTGCTCTCCTCTATGGATTCAAATTTTTATTCCAATTCGATTCCGATTCTGATTTCGATCACGAACCAAACGCTTCGAAGGATTTGACCATTTGATTCCAATTCAAGTCATTCGATTTCCATTCTCATTCCGATGTTGGTTACGAACCAAACACCCCCTAAACTGAATAAAGACTAATTATGATAGGTTTAAGGTTGATTGAGTATGACTATCAATTTGTTAGATGATATCAAATCTGACTATTATGACAAATAAATAGTGGAGGATAGTTGGTGTTAGTTGTCAGAACTGTCGGAAGTAGAAGAGATATGAGTTGATACTATTAGAAGTGGTTAGTACTGAGGGGATGTTTGGTTAGGAGAGTGGAGGCTTGGAATTGGAATCCGAATGGTGACTCTCATTCCACCCATTTGGTTGGGAGGAGTCCATTCCGATTCAATTCCAGAATGGAATAGGAATGGCTTAATCTATATAGAACTCAATTCCTATCCTCCTATATGGATTCAAATTTTCATTCTAATTCCAATTCCAATTCCGATTCTAATCACGAACCAAACGCTTCGAAGGATTTAGCCATTCCGATTCCCATTTTGATTTCGATTACAACCAAACACCTCCTGAATTATTTGGCTTCCATTATAAATAATGAAATATAATCCGTAAAAAAGAACCATTCGCCAATCAACCAAACCAATTTATCTTTATATATTCATAAATCAATTGAATAAGTTCACTTTATCTTTGTTGTTGAGTTATCTTTTACCTTTCGATTATATACTTTAGTTTTCTAATAGAATTTTAATTTACCTATAATGGTTGGAGTATAATATCTCATAATCTTAGCCACACTTAACATCATTCTCGTTTGAATAGTGGTGTGATGACAATGACAGTTTTTAAAAATTAGATGCCAAGATCATGCCACTAATATCATCATCTTTTATTATCCTCCTCTCGAGCTAATCCGGTGTCGGTGGTATACCTATGTGATGGTCATTAAGAACATGTATTTCTCTACCAGCCAACAAATTTTTTTAAGCACTTTTGCCTTTTTTGACAAAAAAGAGAGGGAAACACTCATCTTTTCTTATGGGTAGTCAGAAGATTCTAATATTTTAGTGCTTTACATGAATAATATCTATCCATTATGAATGGTACAGTTATTGATGATGGATTTAAGATCATTTGATGATTTTAAAGGAATCCCATCATGGGGTAATGAAGTTTGGTCAATCATTT
Organism: Elaeis guineensis; assembly: GCF_000442705.2. Classification (NCBI taxonomy): domain Eukaryota; kingdom Viridiplantae; phylum Streptophyta; class Magnoliopsida; order Arecales; family Arecaceae; genus Elaeis; species Elaeis guineensis. Next base: position 25,584,097 of record NC_026001.2, read on the forward strand.
TTTTTTGCACCATGGATAATGCTAATCCTCTTCAATGATCACCTCTTTCTTTGAGAATACATTAATGCAATTATTTAGCCTGACCTTAGTAGGTTGTCGAAGTTCAACAATGTCATTTTTTTTCTTGAGGATAATATGGGTTATTGGTTAAAGTGGAGGATGGAATAGCAAATAAATGTGCTATTATATGGAGAGATTTTATCCCACTTTATATCTTAAGGATATCATTACAAAAAAAATTATTTTCTACGATATTAATTTAGCTTTTTTTTGAAAAATATTGAAAACTCAGATTTTACCCCATATTTATGATAAAATGCTAGGTATAAATTTTTTCATGACATTAATTTGCCATATTTATGAAAAACACTGAAAAATTATATTTTGTCCCATATTAATGATAAAATTCTGGCATAAGTTCATAGATGTTATTACTTGACCAATCAATAAATGAGAAATATATATTTTGCTAGCATAAAATGAAAATGCAGCTATAAGAAGCACGATTTCATTCCCATCCAAAAAAACATGATTATTTGTCCATGATCTCTTCTCCAAGTAAGATTTACTATAATTCGATCTCTATGTTGATGATTAGTATCCAATTTGTTTAGTTTGATTCCTCAGAAATAATTTACTATAAAAAAAATTATAGTGAATTATTTCTTCGATGATAGATTAGCATATTCTTCAATCTTTCATTTCTAATCATTGCATGGATAATGATATCTTTCCAAGTTAAATGAGTGCATTTTCAATGGAGATTTTATTTAATATTGAATAAGGATCATGGCATATAAAAAAAAGTCCTAGATTGGGACTCACATCCACAAAGCTTCCCACATAAGAATTCTGACAAGATTAAGAGTCCATCCAAGAAAGGCACGTAGACTTTCATCTAAAAAAATATGCATGCGTCTACTTTCTATCGCTAAAAAAAAAAGAAAATCTTGCCACCATCATCCATATATAGCACAAAAATAAGGAAAAAATCTTGCCAATGTATCACCCATCATATAAAAAATAAGAGAAAAAATCACACAAGAAGTCGTACAATATAAATGAAAAATATCTGAAATTAAGACTCCCATCCATGCCTATTTCTTATCTCAAGAATTTCATTGGGAGTAGGATTCCATCCAAGTAGACTTAGGAAGGCACATCCATCTCCCATCGCAAAAAAAAAAAAAGAAGGGAAAAAAGGAAAAGTGCATCCCTCTCTCCACATATCAGCATTTCCAAAAAATCCCACATGAATCATGAAATATAAAACTAAAATTTCAAAATTGGGACTCTCATTCATGCTGAACTTCCTATCCTAAGACTTCTATTCAGATTAGGACTCCATCCGCATCTATCATAGACTTCCTTTCAAAAAATGTGCATCCATCTTTGATCACAAAAAATAGGCTTGCCTATCTCCCATCACCAAAAAATAAGAAGAAAAAACCTCACATGCATCCATCACCTATCTCCAAAAAACAAGGGAAAAATAGTGCAAGGCATCGTGCAATATAAAAAATCTCGAGATAGGGATTCCCATTCACGCCAAACTTTTGAAGGCTTTTTACTAGGTTTTGGACTCCATCAGCTATCTAAAAAAATATCATAGAAGCATCCATCTCATATTGCCAAAAGGGTAGACATCCATCTCCCATCATAAAGAAAAAAAAAAATGGACAGACTTCCATCGCACAAATCCCTAACTCCCATCAGTTCTTTATGAAAACTCCTTGCTCTCGCACCATTATAATTTCTTCCATTACATTGTGAGTAAGCTGCATCAATTTGGTATCTCTTTGATCTCCATTGATATAAGGTTGCATCTGGTGTATCGCCAGACAATCTTGGAAGATAATGTGGATTGCTTTTAGGATATATTGCCACCATTAAATTGTCAATAATGTTGATTATTGTATTTAGTATGTACAGATAATATTACAGTAAAATTACTAAAATCTTGATCGATATGTTTGGTATAACAATCAGATTATTGATAATGTGAAATAAAATTTAAAATATCCTCAATAATTTTGTCATGATGTTTTTTTTTTCCTAATGAAAGTAACAGGAATGATAAGGTATGGTAGTGGCGTAGAGAAATGGTGCACCGAGGGTGTAGGGAACCACAGGCATTGTGGGGGTGCGGGGGCAGCGCGTGTGGAGCCATGATGGTGATGGGGACAGACATGGAGGAGCCACCGAAGGGGGGTATGGGGGATAAGGGCAAAGGAGCCACGAACAGCAAAGGGAGATGGAGGAGCCGCGGGTTAGGACGCATGTGGAGGAAGATAGGGGAGGGGGAGGGTTGGGCAATGAATTTTGTGCGATTTTTTGAGAGATAATTTTGTCCAATTTTTTTTTGCAACATTGCCAAAGAAATGATAATCTAGATAGCTACCTCTCCCCAAAGCAATCTAGATTGCCTCTCATGAGGCAATCTAGATTGCTAAGACAATCTGGATTACCATCCAAAAAGTATACCATACGCAGTAATCCAGATTACTACATTAAATTATCAGCAATCTGGATAGATTGTCCGCTACCAAATGCAACCTAAGTCCTAATCTCCTCTCTATTTCTTTTCCTGATTAAACTCTAATGTTTAAATGCAAATTGATGCCTTAGGTCCTTAGGATTTTCTTAAAATTTGACATATTAGTGCATCTATAGCCAAGAAATTTTATATTTAATTATTGTATATAGTTCATATGAATGAATTTTATAATCTTACAATTTCTCTAATGATCTTTTATATAATCTATCCTTCTATCACATATTTTGCTAAGAACCCTTTTGCCTTATCTTCTGCTGAGGATCCTGTCACCTCATTTCTATCAAGAACTCTTCTACCTCATCTTCTGCCAAAGACCTCTAGTCCTTATCTTCTTCTGAGGAGTTTTCAGCCAAGGAGTCCATTGCATAGCTTTCCAGCTCCAACCTCTTTGATTTGGGATTTGGCAATAACATATTAGCATTAGAAGGAGGGCACACCCACCACTATCAAAAGCCTGTTTCGAGAGAGAGAATTATGCCAGTGGTCTCCAACGATCGATTCAATAATCTATCCAATAGGTGCAGGCCAGGACTGCTATAGTATAAGGAATATAGCAGGTCGCTGCAACTCAACCTGCACTAGATGCTTCACGTCGAGAACAAACTAGACTGATAATCTAGCAATTACCTCCATATAGTTTGATGTAGGGGCACAGTCGACATAGCCGACCTGGGAGCTCTGATCAAGAACAACGTAGGCACTCACCGACCTCGCAATCAGGAAGTGACTCCCATAACTCAAAGCTCTTATTGTGAGAAGTTCTCAAGCCCTCATCCATCATTCTATTTTCTTTCCTTCTTGCAGATCCATAGGTCTATGAGCACTCAAGATTGAGCCGAGGTGAAACCTAAAGCTGAGGCTGAGGTGAGATCCAAGGTCGAGATCAAGGAGATGATCCAAGGCTGAGATCATCAGAAGGGAGAGGACATTAGAAGATCGAGATCAAGGTTGAGCTACTAAACACAAGGTTGAGGTGAAGATAAAGAGATAAAGATCAAGATTGAGGTGAACTGCTCAAGGCCAAGGTGAAGATTGAGACAAAGGCTGAAGTGAAGTTCGATGTCGAAATGAAGCTTAAGACGGAGATGAGTTATCAAGCCTAAGGCCGAGGTAAAAACTAAGTCTAAAGCTGAGGTCATCAGAAGGTTGAGATCATAAGAAAGCTAATCTCAAAAGGTTGACGTCACCAGAAGGCCGACGTCATCAAAAGGGTGACCTGAGTAGATTGAGATAATTAGAAGGCCAAGGTCATGAGAAGATCGACCTGAGAAGATCAAATCATCAAAAGGCTAAGGCACAAAGTCAACTTCGGGAGGCTGATCTAACAAGACCGATCTAAGAAGGCTGAGCTCCACAAGATCAAGCTCTTAAAGGTCGAGCTCTCGAAGCCAACCTCCAAAGGTCAAGCTCCCAAAGTCGAGCTTCTAAAAGCCGAACTCCCAAAGCCGAGCTCCCAAAGTTGAGCTCTAGAGGTCAAGGTGAAAGATTCACTTGAGAATGCCAACCTGAGAAGGCAGACTAGAGGCAAACTAACAAGAACAAAGTATCATGACTCTAATCATCTATCATTTTCTTTACTGTACTCCTAAGCCTGACTTGACTTAGGAATTAGAGGGCCCAGTTGGAGCCAATCTGATGAAAATTTTCATTCTTTTTATGTACAAATCTATGGCTCCAATATAAATTATTTTTCATAACCACAGATCCAATAGTACCCTCCAGATGGTCTTGATCAGGCTGGATTATGGCAACAGCAAAATGGCAGCCAAGGATGACAATGAAGGGGCTAACCCTTTGAGGATCCCTCAAGATGGCCAATTGGCACTCCTCATCCTTGGATGAGTCGAGTAGAGGCTAGAAAAGATGACCAATTAGCACTCCTCTCTTCGGATGAGTCGAGCAAAGGCTAAAGAAGACGGTCAATTGGCACTCATCCTCGGACGAGTCAAGTGGAGGCCAAAAAAGATGGCCAACTAGTTCTCCTCATCCTTAGATGAGTCAAATGGAGGCCAAAAAATATGGCCAATTGGCACTCCTCATCTTTGAATGAGTCGAGCAGAGGCCAATGACATGATACATCCAATGGATGCTCTTCATCTTCGTATGAGTCAAGCGATAGCTAGCGACATAACCAATGAATGCTCTTCATCCTAGAATGAGCCGAGCAAAGACCAGCAATATGACACGACCAACAGGTACTCCTTATCCTCATACAAGTCGAGTGGAGGCTAGCGACATGGCCAATGGATGCTCCTCATTCTTGAATGAGTCGAGCAGAGGTCAGCAATACAATGCGACTAATGGATGCTCCTTATCCCTGTATGAATCGAGCAGAGGCCAGCGATACATCCAACAGATGCTTCTCATCCTTGAATAAGTCGAGCAGAGCGCAGTAACATGGCATGACCAATGGATGCTCCTCATTCTTGTATGAGTTGAGTAGCGATATGGCCAATGGATGCTTTCATCCTCGAATGAGTCGATCGGAGGCCAGTGACATGATATCGCCAACAGGCACTTCTCATCCTTGTACGAGTCAAGTGAAGGCTAGCGACATGACCACGGATACTCCTTATCCTCATACGAGTTAAGTAAAGGCCAGCGACATAGCTAACGAGCGCTCCTGTTGCTTAGATATGGAGCCCAAGAGGGGAGGTGAATTGGATCTTTTTAAAATTTTAAAAATTAAACTATTTAAGCAATGTGCCAAGGTGAAGATTGAAGTATATCAATTTGCAATAGAAACAAAATCAAACACAAATAAGAAGTAAGTAAGTAATAAGCACAAAGAACAAGATAAGAGAAGCAAGCATAATAAACACAAAAAATTTATAGTGGTTCGGTGCTAACCTTGTACTTACATCCACTCTTCAAGTTCTTACTTGAAAATTCAATCCACTAAATGGATAACAATGGATTACACCACATCGAACACCTCTGACCCTTACCTTCCAAGCAAGAATACTTATTTTTCAGGTACAAACCAACCCTTAACACTCCGATTCAGAGTTCGGATTAATCCAAATGAGTTTTGGAACCTCCCAAAATTCAAACACCTAAAAACTGTTTGAGAAAAATAGAGTATACAAATTTCAGCACACAAACCCCTTAAATACATACAATAAAAGTAATAGAAATATAATACTTAAGGGGTGGAAGTCTTTACTGTACACTCTCAATGAATTCCACATTTGATTGCTGTTGGAGAGTGGTTGGTGAGGTGCTTAAATGCTTCAATCTCTCTTTTAAGGCAGAAAATGATTTTTCTCGAATTTAATCTTTGAGTTTTCAAAAATCTTTTAATTTTTCACTTGAATAGAGCATTTATAGTTGCCATTTACCCTTGAGAATGTCTTAGAGCTGGTTTAGAGCCGTTGGAGTATGTTTAATACATATTAAATGCATAAAAAATAGACTAAAAACTAGTCGTTGTACAACTCACCCAGAATGGGGTGTCCCACTGACATTTGGGCATCCCAAATGGCCAGACAGAAAGTCCTGCTTTCTATTTTGGTCTCAGGATCTCAGGGGGTCATCCCAATTATATGAGACATCCCAGGTGGGTCATCCCACAGCATGCCATGATCCAAAATGCTGTGTGCCGGCTGTCAACTGAAGGGGATGACCCAGGTGGGTCGTCCTATCATGTTCTAACATAGTTTTTCATGCATTTAAAGTTCGAAACTTATCAGAACTCATCCAAACGCTCTCAAATAAATTCAAATCAGTTTGGACACTCTTAAAAACCTTCCAAACTTCACCAACTTATTGAAACTTCAACTTTTAACATATTTCATGAAATTTTTCAAATCCAATCTCTTAGACTACCTGAAATATTATAAAAATAATCTTCAAACATAGAAAACTCATTAGTAGTCTCTTCAAATGGTTTGTGATCATCAAAATCAATTTTTGAAGCAACAATCTCCTCCTTTTTGATGATGACAAAATATTTGAGTGTTCATAAAAAATATCTTTAAAGCTCAAGTAATTTGGATTTGTGAAGCACTAAAAGAACTATGCCAAGAGTTCAATCATAAAGGATCATGATATACAAACTTTAATGAATTAACTCATTTAGCTCAAACAGTTTATGAATAAATTAGAGAATTTTTAAAGATTATCCTTATTCAATCAAAATCTTCTTCTTTCTTGTGTGGATTAGATTATTTTGATTATTTGAAAACAAATTTCCTCTTTTCTTATATAAAGAGTGTATATAAATTTTTTTTTTGATTCTAGTATCAGAGCAATAGATATGAGAAGTTATATATATTTTTTTTCTTGTCTTGATGTTAAAGCAAGAGTGAGACAATTAGAGCAAGAATCAAAAATGAATGTATCGAGTCAATTGAGTATCAGTGCAAAAGTAAGATTAGTAAAGCATTTAAGATAAATAGGTTGATCAGAGTAATTTTTTAAATAGTATCAAAATGAATGTAAAAATGGATGTATCAGAGTTTAAAAAAAATTATGAATCAGTATCAGAGCTTTTTTTTTTTTAGAAAATAGGTAAAACAATATCAGAGCTTTTACCATTTAGTATAAAATACTGTATCAGAGTAAAAATTATTAAAAAGCTTAAAAAGAGCAAAAAATTTTCAAAAGATTTTAAGAACTACATCATTTTCACACTTTATCATTATTTCTCCCTCAAATGCATGATTTTCTCCATTTATCTTTATTTCTCTCCCTTTATCATTATTATATATATATATATATTTTGATCCATTATTTCTCTCTCTATTTGACATCATTAAAAAGAATAAACTAGAAGAGTAGGATGTTCATAGTGTTAAGTCAAGTAGCAAGAAAATAGAGCATGATACCACATTCATCCATCCAACAAAAAATGATACTAAGCATTCATTCATCCAAAGAGACATAATAAAAAACATTCATACAACTAAAGGGATATGATAATAAATATTCATCCAAAGAGACATGAGTAGAAAGGAAACAACCTTATTCATATACACCAAAATAGAGGTTACAAGAGTCATAAGAACATAAAGCTCTCATACATCCAACCTATAAAATATAACTAAGTAATCTAATACAAAATAAAATCAGAGAGACTGGACATCGAGCACAAGATCCAGAAAGATGAGACATAATCAACCTCGTTCGTGATCGAAGGGTCTGATTTGAGAAGAGGATACAGGAGGATGGAAAGTAATAGGCTGAACAAAGGCTGGCTCACTAGATGCAGAGGGTCTAAACTGAAGCTGAGTCCTGATGGCATCAAATTAGGATAAGATCTTTCTCACAATAATTTGGAGTCCATCAAGACCAGCAGATAGAAAGTCTCAGAAGTCTCTGATGTCTGTCCGAAGCAGCTCAAGAGAGGAATGAAGCTGACTGTGTAGTCTCTCTATCTCTCGAGCTAGGTCATCTATCTGTGATGCAGAAGAAGTCGATGTGCCCATGCCAGTAAAGAGAGAAGCTACTATCTGTCTGATTTCTCTCTCCAAATCAAAGATTCTGCCACTAAATCTCAGAATGGAGCTCTCCATACCCTCCAATCTGAGACTCAAGTCTGATAGAAGCACCATCAACGAGGAAATATCTGGCATAATGGATGAATCCAATGATGGAGCAGAGAAGGCA
>NC_026001.2:25592363-25607895 GCF_000442705.2 Elaeis guineensis
AATCCAATTCAACATTCTAGGTCAAAACATATTGAAATCAGGCATCACTTCATAAGAGAACATGTCCAAAATAAAGACATAATTCTTGACTATGTTTGTACTGAAAATAATTAGCTGACATCTTTACCAAGGCCTTAAATGAAGATAGATTTTGTAAAATTAAGAGAGAACTAGAAATCCTTGATCCATCTGCTTAGGTGTCTCTCTGATTTCAAGATATTAATGCCAAAAATTCTTTTAGCTCATTTCTCATCTTTTCTTTTGAGCTCAAAACCCCAAAATAAATATTCTCATGATCAATTTTTTGGTATACATCCTTCCCATAATATTTCAAATTTTTTGAAATTGATCCATCATTTTTCTGAATTTCTCTGTGCCATGAGTCGACCCACAGGGTCGACCCTAGGGCAACTTGTAATTTTTGGCTAAAACCCACGGGCGCTCTCCTTTTGTTGGAAATCACTCCTTGAGCCGACCCATTCTTCCGTCTTCTTCCTTCCACCAAGCCAAAGATCGCCTCTCTTCTTCCTCAAACCAAGTTCTTCCCCAAAAATACTTCTCCACCATCTCTCATTCTCAAAATCGTCCTCTTAGAACCAAGCTCCTCCCTTTCTTTCTTCGTCATTTGGAGCGAGTAGAGCTTGCCCTAGATTCTACTCGTCTTCTCCAAATCGGCACTCCTCCTTTCCAAAATCCTTTCTCTTCTCCTAAAAACCTTCTATCTTTCCACACATTTGATCTCCTGAGATTCTTGCCAGCTCTGGTTGTGGAAATGGCTCCGAAAATGAAGCTCCCACAAAGAAGAAAATCGATCCGCGGGTTGGAAGAGGGTATGCACCGGAAGAGATAGGCAACCGAGACCTCATCAGCTTCAATCCCTGCTCCGGCATCTGCTCCAACTACTTTTCGGTCTCCAATAAGCCCAGTAAGATTCTCCTCTCCGATAGGAAGGTAGAGCCCGTCAAAAATATAGATTTCAGATTTTTTGAAAAGGAAGGGTTTTCTATCGGATCAAAAATTAAGGATCAAGGTTGGGAATTCTACTACTCACTTAAAGAAAATACCTATGTGGATCTGGTTAGGAAATTTTATCTAAACTTGAGCTATGGTAATGAAACAGTAAGATCCACTGTAAAGGGTATAGAAATTAGTTTTGATCCTATGCTTTTGGAGGAAATTCTTCATTTACCCTGTGAGGGATACTCAAACATGGAACTCCCAGTTAAGGAGGAGGAAATTAATGTAATTCTAGGAAGAACCTTCTCGGGAAGCCTAAACAAATTAAAGGCCAAGATCCTTTCCATTGAGATAAGGATACTACACCAAATGGTAACTAAGTTATTCTTCCCTAGAAGTGGTAGACATGATCTCCTCTCAGGCCGAGACATCTGCATTATGTATCATGTTGTTACTCAAACCCCCCTGAACCTCCCGGCATTAATGATTGAAGCTATGAGAGAGACCCTGTATAGGTCCCAGGCACATTTGCCTTTCGGTATGGCTCTCACTTTAGTATTCAGGAGGTTTGGAGTTAGCTTTGAGGGGGAGGCAGTAGCTAGACTTTCTCACTCTGACACTATCAACCGCCATACTCTGCACCGCATGGGATTTTTCAAGACTGATGGTGGTTGGTCAAAGGATGTGGAAGAGAGAACTGAGGGCAAAGCAGAGGAGGAAGGTCCTTCATCATCTCTCCATGATCACAGGGCTGTATCTCCAGACATTCAGTTCATTTCTGACCATGAGGCTAGGCCGTCAGAGTCTACGAGGAGGCACACTCCAGTCCAGCAGCCGGACAGCAGAGCACATTCCTCAGAGATCAGATTGGCTGATGACCAGATAGAGATGATATCTCAGGGCATAGCTTCTATACTATCTCGTCAGATGGATACTTTAGCTTCTGCTCAGGGATCTACATTTCACGATATATCTGATCAGGCACTGATCCCCACATCTCCACTGTGTTCCAGATGATTTCTGATCAGTCAGTTCGCATCGAGCAGCTTGAGGGTTGTGTGGTGAGATTGACTGCCCGAGTATTCGACTTGCAGAGGCAAGTACTAGCTCTAGCCCACCCACAGCCACATGGGACATCGCTGAGGTCTCAAACCTATCTACGGAGGCAGCCAGACTGCGAGGAGTCTTGGAGAGTAGGTTTGATTTTTTGAGGAGAGAGATTAGAGGCTCCAGTGAGCATGCTTTCACTCAATTCACTGCACTGCTACAATCTGTTTCGAGAGCCTTAAACCTTCTGGACACTATCAGACTATCACTTGTAGCACAGTCCTTTGCTTCACAGCCTTCAGGATCCTCTCACCCTTCCACTCATGCTGGCACCTCTACCCGTGGCAGAGGCAGACGTGGTCGAGGTCGTGCCCATGGTCATGATCCTTCATCTCCTCACCCCATCTCTGATTTATCTGACTCTGATCCATCCAGTCATGATCTCTACTAGATCCAGAGTAGTCAGTCTTTTCTTTAGTTTTTGTCTAGGATATGTAATGCAATGGTATCTAATGTTGACTGTTTGATTTTTGGATAGTCTCTATCCATGTCTTTTGTATTCTAAGTCAACTTCTATGTATTGAACCATCTTTGTACTCACTCATCTTTTGGATATATATATATACACTTTGACTTTCAATGAATATCTCTGAATGTGATCCACTTGAATTACTTTTAAATTGTGAAAAACTTGAATAGCAATATCTTTTAAATGGGCAAATTGATATATCTTTTACGATTGCTATATTAAAGGGGAGTAAAGTAATAAGCAATACAAAATGGTAAAGCAATAAGCAATTAAAGAAGGAAGCTAGAGAACTAAAATTGAACCCATCAAAAAGAAGGAATAGAAGATATGTTCAAAAAGGGAGAGTAGAGAATCAAGATTGATGCTGTCAAAAAGGGGGAGTAGAGAATCAAGATTGATAAGATTGAGCAAAAGTTTCAAACATCTGCTGTGAGAAAAATACAGATTGAACTATAAGCAAATCTCAAATTTATAAACATCTACTGTGAGAAAAATACAGATTGAACTATAAGCAAATCTCAAATTTATAAGCAAATTCCAAAAATCGAAATCAAGATTGTGCAATACAAGCAATACAGATTGAACTATAAGCAAATTTTAAATTTATAAATAGATTTCAACTTTATAGCAAATTTTAAATCTATCTTAAAACTGCTTACGATGCATTTCATTCCAATACTTGGCTATGATATTTAAGTGATGCATCTTTATAAATTTGAAATTCATGTTCAATATTTTATATATGCTTTTGCTCAAATATTTTGTCATCATCAAAAAGAGAAAGATTGTTGCTCCTTGGATTGATTTTAATGATTACAAAGTATTTGAGGGATTACTAATGATTTTAGCTTGGAAAAAGATTTATTGCATTTCAAGGGCAAAATCATAATTTCATCAATATCTGATTCAGAAGCCTCAAGAACAAGAACAAAAGATGTGCAGTATACTGGAGAAAATTTTAATATTTTTGAAAATATATTTTACAAGAAAATCAGGTTTTCAATTTTGAGTCGACCCCATGAGTCGACTCATGGCTTAAAGAGCTGAACGGTATGCTGATTTTTTGGCTGGCACTCTCCATGAGTCGACCCTATGAGTTGACCCCCAGGCATGAGTCGACCCCATGAGTCGACCTCTGTTGCTTTTAGGCTAAAATTACAGAATCATTATTTTCTGCTGTTTTCCACAGAGGTCGACCCTATGAGTCGACCTATGAGCATGAGTCGACCCTATGAGTCGATCCCTATGACGAAAAAGTTCTGCAACGGCTAATTTTTTCATCTATTTTATTTGCATTTAATGCTCATTTAATATGCTCTAACGACTCTATTTCAGTCCAGATTACTCTCCACCATTATTTGAAGATATATATAGGGACTTAAAGGTGGGAATCAAGACAGAGAGAAATAGAGAAAAAGAGAAGGGTTTTAAAAGAGGATTTCAAGCATACTTTTCAGCCCTGAGCAAGAGCCCACTCAAAGCATTCAAGAAGCTTTTAATTCAAGTTCACCAACTCCTCAAGTGCTCATTCAAGTCTCCAACCACCTTGAGAAAATCAGAAAGAGTTTTCTTCCATTTGAGTAAAGTGTATTTAAAGCTTCATTCGCTCATTAAAGGAGCTTCTTTTGTATTTTCTGTGCTGTTAATTGCAATACTCTTTTTGAGTTATTATTTTTATTTTGAAAAGGTTCCAAAATATGAGAAGATTGATCCAAACCTTGAATCAGATTGTATTGGATTGGCTTGTACCCAAAAAATAAGTGGACTAGCTTGGGATAGCTAGAGTCGGAGTTTCCGACGAGTGTATTCAGGTTGAATACAAGTTAGTGGATTGAAATTCTCAAGTTGGAGCTTGGAGAGTGGATGTAGGTGCAAGGTTGGCACCGAACAACTATAAATCTTCTTATTTGTGTTGTGCTTAATTGCTCTTCTTTAGAACTTCTTTATTCTCTTGCATTCTTGCATTCTACCATTAGCCTTGAATCAATTACACTCTCCTTACTAATCTTGCTATTGTTAAATAATCTTCATAAGTTGAAAGTTAAGTTTAAAATTTTTTTTAAACCCAATTCACCCCCCCTCTTGGGTTGCATAGCTGAGCAACAGCACTTACATCCACTCTCCAAGTTTCTACTTGAAAATTCAATCCACTAAATGGATAACAATGGATTACACCACATCGAACACCTCCGATCCTTGCGTTTCAAGTAAGAACACTTATTTTTCGGGTACAAACCAACTCTTAACACTCTGATTCAGGGTTCGGATCAATCCAAATGAGTTTTGGAACCTCCCAAAACTCAAACACCTAAAAACTGTTTGAGAAAAATAGAGTATACAAATTTCAGCACACAAACCCCTTAAATACATACAATAAAAGTAATAGAAAAATAATACTTAAGGGGTGGAAGCCTTTGCTGTACACTCTCAATGAATTTCACACTTGATTGCTGTTGGAGAGTGGTTGGTGAGGTGCTCAAATACTTCAATCTCTCTTTTAGGGCAGAAAATGATTTTTTTCGGATTTAATCTTTGAGTTTTCAAAAATCTTTTGGTTTTCCACTTGAATAGAGCATTTATAGTTGCCATTTACCCTTGAGAATGTCCTAGAACTGGTTTAGAGCCGTTGAAGTGTGTTTAATACATATTAAATGCATAAAAAATAGATTAAAAACTAGCCATTGTACAGCTCACCCAGAATGGGGCGTTCCACTGACATTTGGGCGTCCCAAATGGCCCGACAGAAAGTCCTGCTTTCTGTTTTGGTATTAGGGTCTCAGGGGGCATCCTATAGGGCATCTCAATTATATGAGGCATCCCAGGTGGGTCGTCCCACAGCGTGCCATGATCCAAAATACTGTGTGCCAGTTGCCAATTGAAGGGGATGACCCAGATGGATTGTCCCATCATGTTCTAACATAGTTTTTCATGCATTTAAGGTTCGAAACTTATCAGAACTCATCCAAACGCTCTCAAATGAATTCAAATCAGTTTGGACACTCTCCAAAGCCTTCCAAACTTCACCAACTTACTGAAACTTCAATTTTTAGCATATTTGATGAAATTTTTCAAACCCAATCTCTTAGACTATCTGAAACATCATAAAAATAATCTTCAAACATAGAAAACTCATTAGTAGTCCCCTCAAATGGTTTGTGATTATCAAAATCAATTTTTGGAGCAACAATCTCCTCTTTTTTGATGATGACAAAATATTTGAGTGTTCATAAAAAATATCTTTAAAGCTCAAGTAATTTAGATTTGTGAAGCACTAAAAGAACTGTGCCAAGAGTTCAATCATAGAGGGTCATGATATACAAACTTTAATGAATTAACTCATTTAGCTCAAACAATTTATGAATAAATTAGAGAATTTTTAAAGATTGTCCTTATTCAATCAAAATCTTCTTCTTTCTTGTATGGATTAGATTATTTTGATTATTTGAAAATAAATTTCTTCTTTTCTTATATAAAGAGTGTATATAAAAATTTTTTTTGATTCTAGTATCAGAGCAATAGATATGAGAAGTTATATGTCTTTTTTTTCTTATCTTGATGTTAAAGTAAGAGTGAGACAATTAGAGCAAGAATCAAAAATGAATGTATCGAGTCAATTTGGTATCAGTACAAAAGTAAGATTAGTAGAGCATTTAAGATAAATAGGTTGATCAGAGCAATTTTTCAATTAGTATCAAAATGAATGTAAAAATAGATGTATCAGAGTTTAAAAAAAATTATGAATCAGTATCAGAGCTATTTTTTTTTTTAGAAAATAGGTAAAACAGTATCAGAGCTTTTACCATTTAGTATAAAATACTATATCAGAGTAAAAATTATTAAAAAGCTTAAAAAAAGCAAAAAATTTTCAAAAGATTTTAAGAACTATACCATTTTCACACATTATCATTATTTCTCCCTCAAATGCATGATTTTCTCCATTACCTTTATTTCTCCCCTTTATCATTATTATATATTTTTTTTGATCCATTATTTCTCTCTCTTTTTGACATCATTAAAAAGAATAAACTAGAAGAGTAGGATGTTCATAGTGTTAAGTCAAGTAGCAAGAAAATAGAGCATGATCCACATTCATCCATCCAATAAAAAATGATACTAAGCATTCATTCATCCAAAGAGACATAATAAAAAACATTCATACAACCAAAGGGATATGATAATAAATATTCATCCAAAGAGACATGAGTAGAAAGGAAACAACCTTATTCATATATACCAAAATAGAGGTTACAAGAGTCATAAAGAACATAAAGCTCTCATACATCCAATCTATAAAATATAATTAAGTAATCTAATACAAAATAAAGTCAGAGAGACTGGGCATCGAGCACAAGATTCAGAAATGTGAGACATGATCAACCTTGTCTGCGATCGAAGGGTCTGATCTGAGGAGAGGATGCAGGAGGATGGAAAGTAATAGGCTGAACAAAGGCTGGCTCACTAGGTACAGAGGGTCTAGACTGAAGCTGAGTCCTGATGGCATCAAACTGGACAAGATCTTCCTCACAATAATTTGGAGTCCATCAAGACCAGCAGATAGAAAGTCTCTGGAGTCTCTGATGTCTGTCTGAAGCAGCTCAAGAGAGGAGTGAAGCTGACTGTATAGTCTCTCTATCTCTCGAGCTAGGTCATCTATCTGTGGTGCAGAAGAAGTCGATGTGCCCATGCCAGTAGAGAGAGAAGCTACTATCTATCTGATCTCTCTCTCCAAATCAAAGATCCTGTCACTAAATCTCAGAATGAAGCTCTCCATACCCTCCAATCTGATACTCAAGTCTGATAGAAGCGCCATCAATGAGGAAATATCTGGCATAATGGATGAATCCAATGATGGAGCAGAGAAGGCACTCGAAGAGGTAGGGTGAAACTGTTGTGGCTGCTGCTATGCCTACTGCTGTACCTACTACTGTACCTGCTGTAGAATCTGCTTCTAGTACAGTTGAAACTGAAGAAGCTGCTGTAGAATCTGATCCTGAAACTGCTGCTATTGGAATTAGTGAGACTGAAGAAGTTGATCCTGAAATCGCTGCAGCTAAATTGATAAAATCTTTGCCACTCTCTCAGCTAGCTATCCCATATCAACATCCCCTAAACTGAAAGTAGGCATGATATGACTAGATGGAGAAACTCTAATCGAGGGTCCTGCCTTAGGCTCTGAAATATAGTGAATAACTGGACTCAGCCTGGGCACAGGAGAAGATGGACCTCTCCCTCAGCATGCTCCTCTCCTCATCACTATCCTTCTCTGTAGCACGACTCTTGGCCCACCGGCCATCCACTCTCACAAAACTCATCCTCCTAAGAGAGTGGTTGTTATAGGTGTCAGTGTATGACAGCCTATAAATAGCCTCTCCATCTGTTGCTCGATGAATTGATTTTGATGATTACAATACATTTGAGGGGGTTACTAATGATTTTGGCTTGGAAAAAGATTTATTGTATTTCAGAGGCAAAATCATAATTTTATCAAGTTCTGATTTGAGAGTCTCAAAAACAAGAGCAGAAGATTTGTGATCTATTGGAGATAATTTTATATTTTTTGGATATATTTTTTGAGAGAAAATCAAGTTTAAAGAAAAGAGTCGACTCTTGTTAAAAGGGACTAAACGGTATGCTATTTTTGGCTGGCACATCCAAAAGAGATGATCCTGTGAGTCGACCTCTGTTGCTGTGCAGGCCAAAGATACAGAACAGTGATTTTATGTTCTGCACCACAGAGGTCGACCCTATGAGTCGACCCCTGCCACGGAAAATCTCCATAACGGCTAGTTTTTCAGCTCATTTTGATCGTATTTAATGCTCATTTAATATACTCCAACAGCTCTATTTCAGTCCAGATTTGTCTCTAGCATCTATTGAAGATATAAAGGCACTTGAAGGAGGAAAAAAAATAAGGTTTTCAAGATTTTCAAGTATTCATTTCAGTCCTAAACAAAAGTCCTCTTCAAGCAAAAGAAGCTTTCATTTCAGGTTCACCAATCTCTCAAGAGCTCATTCAAGTTTTAACAACCTTAAGAAAAATTAGAAAAGCTTCTTCTTTGTTGTGTAAAGTGAATTTAAGATTTTACTTGCTCATTAAAAGAGCTAAACTTGTATTCCTTGGCATTAACTCTTATACTCTATTTTTGTCTTGATTTTTAGTTTTGGAAGTGTTTCAAAATTTAGATAAGTTGATCCAAACCTTGAATCAGATTATATTGGGTTAGCTTGTACCCAAAAAATAAGTATTCTAGCTTGGGATAGCTAGAGTCGGAGGTACCAACGTTGTATTCTTGTTGAATATATTTTAGTGGATTTAAATTTTTAAGTAGGAGCTTGGGGAGTGGATGTAGGTGCAAGATTGGCATCGAACCACTATAAAGCTTGTTTGTTTGTGATGTGCATACTTGCTCTTTATCTAAATTTTCTTATTTCCTTGCATTCTTGCATCTCATTTCTACACTTAGCTTAAATCACTTACTACACATAACTTGCTTATTATTACTTAATCCTTGTGATTTTAAATTAACTTTAAAATTTTAAAAATCCAATTCACCCCCTCTCTTGGGTTGCATAGCTCATGCAGGGGGAGTTCGAGATGAGCATGATTGGAGAACTTACATTCTTTCTCGGACTCCAAATCAAACAAACAAAAGAAAGGATCTTCATCATCCAAACAAGTACACAAGAGAACTACTCAAAAGATTTGGAATGGAGAGCTTCAAAGCAATAGGTACCCCCATAAGCCCATCATGTAAGCTTGACAAGAATAAAGAAGGTAAAAATGTAGACTCACAACTTTATAGAGGCATGATTGATTTTTTTTATTGTATTTAACTGCTAGTAGACCAGATATTATATTTAGTATTTGTCTATGTGCATGCTTTCAATCAAATCCAAAAAATCATATTTAAATACAATTAAAAGAATTTTTAAATATTTAAAAGGTACACAAACTCTAGGATTATGATATTTTAAAGGCTCTTCAATTGACTTAATAGGATATTCAGATGTCGATTTTACTGGATGTACATTAGATAGAAAAAATACTAGTGAAACTTATCAATTTTTAGGAGTTAACTTAATCTCTTGGTTTAGCAAGAAGCAAAATTTGGTGGCACTGTCTACGGTCGAGGCCGAATACATTACAGCCGAAAGTTGCTGTGCTAAATCTTGTGGATTAAGCAACAACTTGAGGCTTTGGCATCAAACTCAATGAAACTCCCATAAGATGTGATAACACTAGTGCTATTAATCTAACTAAAAATTAATTCAGTACTCTAGATCAAAGCATATTAAAATTAGACATCATTTCATAAGAGAACATGTCTAAAATAATGATATAATTCTTGATTATGTATGTACTGAAAAATAATTGGCTGATATCTTTACCAAGACTTTAAGTGAAGATAGATTTTGTGAAATTAGGAGAGAACTAGGAATTTTGATCCATCAGCTTAAGTATCTTTCTGATTCAAGTTCTTTTTACCAAAAATTCATTGAACAAATTTTGAGCTCAATTCTCTTCTCTCCTTTCTTAAAAGCTCAAAACTATCCTTCATATGATCAATCTCTTAAATAGACATCCTTCTCTAAGTTTCAATTTTTTTTTCAAATTTTTTCCATCATTTTTTTAATTTTTTTAGTCATGAGTCGACCTATAGGGTCGACCCCAGGATAAACTTTAATTTTCATTAAAACTCATCGGATGCTCTATTTTATTGAAAATCTCCTTTTGTAAATGAGCCGACCCTTTGCTTTCATCTTTCTCATCCCACCGAAAAAAATCTCCTCCCTCTCACTCTCTCAACCACAAAAATCTCTTAAAATCCCTCTTCCCACCAGTTTTTCCCTTCAAATCGCCTCTTAGAAACTAAATCCTTTTCCTTCTCTTCCTCATTTGGCGAATCAAGCTTACCCTAGCTTCAAACCCTCGTCTCCAAACCGACGGTCCATCTCTCCAAAATCTTTTTTTCTTCTAAAATTCTTTCCACTCTACCTCTCATTAGGTCTTCTAAACTACTTGCAAGTCTCACTTGTCCGAAATGGCTCCCAAATTGAAGCTATGCAGATAAGAAAGTCTGTTCGTGGGTTAGAGATGATGTGCACAGAAAAAGAATGGCAGCCGAGCCCTCTCCTGCTCCAACCTTAGTTTCAGGTCCTGCTCCAGCTTCTTCACAGTCTCCACTCAGTCCAAGCAAGGTACCTCTCTCAAATCGAAGAGTAGAACCCAGAAGAACATAGATTTTAAGTTTTTTGAAAAAAAGGTTCTCTATTGGATCAAAAATTAAAATCAAGGAGAAAGTTTTACTGTCTTTTGAAGAAAATACTTATGTTGATTTGATCAGAGAATTCTATCTGAATTTAAGTTACTACAATGGAACAGTAAAGTCTTCAGTGAAAGGTATTAACATTGTTCTTGATCCATTGCATTTGGGATAAATCTTGACTTGCCTTGTGAAGGTTATACTCATATGGAGCTCCCAATCAAAGAAGAGGACTAAGTGTTATTTTAGGAAGAATATTTACTGAAAATTTAAATAAATTAGAAGCAAAGATACTTTCAGTAGAGATGAGACTTTTGCATCACATGGTGACCAAACTTTTTCCCTAGGAGTGCAGGCATGACCTCTTATCTAGTAGGGATATGTACATCATGTACCATGTGATCATCGAGACCCCCTTGAACCTTCCTGCTCTGATGTTTGAGGCCATGAGAGAGACCCTAATAGATCTAAGACTCACCTGCCTTATGGTATGGCACTCACCTGATCTTTAGGAGGTTCGGAGTCTGTTTTGAGGGGAGGCAGTCACCAGATTATCACATTCTGACACCATCAACCATCACACACTGCATCACATGGTTTTTCAAAGATGATGGGTTGTCGAAGGGTGTTGAGGAGAGAGCAGAGGAGAGAGAGAGGAGGAGGGACGTCTTCACCTCCTCGTGATCACAGAGCATCTCCTGATATTCAGTTCGTATCTGATCACGAGGCTGATCCTCAGAGTCAGTGAGGAGGCATGTTTCTGTCCCATAGTCTGGGAGTAGAGTAGATCCTTAGAGGTCAGACTTGCAGATGATCAGATTGAGTTGATGTCCAGCGGGTTGCCTCCATTTTATCCCAGCAGTTTGCCACCTCAAGTTTTACTCAGAGGATGTCATCTCAGGCTATTTCAGATCAGACCTTGATCCCTCATATTCTACTATCTTTCAGATGCTTACAGCTCAGTCCACACAATTGAGGAGCTTGAGGGATGTATTCTGAGACTGACGGATAGAGTTTTAGATTTGCAGAGGCAGGTATTAGCCTTAGCCCTTCCCAGCCGTAAGAGAACATCATGGAGGTCTCCGACCTGTCTGCAGAGGTGGCTAGCTTCGAGGTGTTTTGCAGAGTGCTTTGATTTTTGAGGAGGGACATCAGGGGCTCCAGTGAGACTGTCTCTACTCAGATTGGTACCTGATGTAATCCTTGACGAGAGCTTTGAACAATTGATACCATCAGACTTTTCTCCTAGCACAGTCCATAGCTTCCCAGGCTCCAGGACCTTCTCGCCTTCTGCTCGTGCCGGTACTTCTACCTTGGCCGAGGTAGACATGTCAGGACGTGCCCGTGGCCTTGATCTGAGACTCTTCATCATATCTCTGACTCTTCTATTCTGATCCTCTAGCCATGATATCTATTAGATCTAGCATAGTTAGTCTTTTATGTCTAGGATCTAGCTTATGGCTTTGTATTTGTTGGCTGTTGACCAATGGAAAGCTGTATTTTGACTTGACTCTTATGTAATGTGATACT
This sequence comes from Elaeis guineensis, assembly GCF_000442705.2. Classification (NCBI taxonomy): domain Eukaryota; kingdom Viridiplantae; phylum Streptophyta; class Magnoliopsida; order Arecales; family Arecaceae; genus Elaeis; species Elaeis guineensis. The sequence continues at coordinate 25,604,691 of NC_026001.2, forward strand.
TATGTCATTTTGGATATATATATATATATATATGCTTTTAACTTCTATGAATGTGGTATCATTTGGATTGATTTTTATGAATGGCATTAATTGAAATATCTTAATTTTTGATATGAAAAATACCTCATATATGTATATGAAATATTATGAATGACAAGATCCTCTATATGAGCAAATTAAATATCCTTTATGATTGTCCATAGTGAGGGGAGTCTTTTTTATTTTCTTTAAAAAGAGAGTAGTGATCTTAATTGATGTTGTCAAAAAGGAGGAGTAGAGAAATAAAATCGAGCAATAAGAAATTTATCAAAAGAAAATAATCTTATAAGCTATTTTAAAAACTAATCTGAAACTACTCATGATGCATTTTATTCAAACAATTGACTATAATATTTAAGTGATGCATCTTCATAAATTTGAAATTCTTAATCAATGCTTTATATATGTTATATTTTCTTTTGCTCAAGTATTTTGTCATCATCAAAAAGGAGAGATTGTTACTCTATTAATTGATTTTGATGATTACAATACATTTGAGAGGGTTACAATGATTTTGGCTTGAAAAAAGATTTATTGTATTTAGCGAAAAATCATAATTTTATCAATTTTGATTCGAGAGCCTCAAAAGCAAGAACAGAAGATTTTGATCTATTGGAGTAATTTTATATTTTTTGGATATATTTTTTGAGAAAAATCAAGTTTAAAGAAAAGAGTCGACCTATGAGTCGACTCCTGTCAAAAGGGCTGAACGACATGCTATTTTTGGCTGGCACACCAAAGAGGATGATCTATGAGTCGACCTCTGTTGCTGTGCAGGCCAAAGATATAGAACAGTGATTTTCTTTCTACGCCACAGAGGTGACCCTATGAGTTGACCCCTACGATGGAAAATCTCCGTAACGCTAGTTTTTCAGCTCATTTTGATCATATTTAATGCTCATTTAATGCACTCCAATGGCTCTATTTCAGTCCAGATTTATCTCTAGCATCTATTGAAGATATAAAGGCACTTGAAGGAGGAAAAAGATAAGGTTTTCAATATTTTCAAGCATTCATTTCAGCCTAAGTAAAAATCCTTTTAAGCAAAAGAAGCTTTCATTTCAAGTTCACGAACCCTCAAGAGCTCATTCAAGTCTTCAACAACCTTGAGAAAATTAGAAAAGCTTCTTTCTTGTTGTGTAAAGTGTATTTAAGTTTTACTTGCTCATTAAAGGAGCTAAACTTAATTCCTTGCATTAACTCTTATACTCTTTTTGTCTTGATTTTTAGTTTTGGAAGGTTTCAAAACTTGGATAGGTTGATCCGAACCTTGAATCGGATTATATTGGATTGCTTGTATCCGAAAAATAAGTGTTCTAGCTTGGGATAGCTAGAGTCAGAGGTACCGACGTTGTATTCTTGTTAATATGTTTTAGTGGATTTAAATTCCAAGTAGGAGCTTGGAGAGTGGATGTAGGTGCAAAGGTTGGCACGAACCACTATAAATCTTTTTGTTTGTGGTGTGCATGCTTGCTCTCTATCTAAATTTTTTATTTTCTTGTATTCTTGCATCTCATTTCTACACTTAGCTTAAATCACTTACTACACATAACTTGTTATTATTACTTAATCCTTGTGGTTCTAAATTAACTTTAAAATTTAAAAACCCAATTCACCCCCCTCTCTTGGGTTGCATAGCTGGGCAACACCATCAAAACTGACTCCATCCTTTCTAAAGATAACTGTGAGGTGCATACCAAAGGGCAAGGGAGCCTTGGACCTGTTCGAGGCATCCCTCATAGCATCAAACATAAAAAATAAAGGTTCAAGGAAGAAAATTCTGAAAATCATATGGTGGAGCAGTCTCATCTCCACACTCAGATCCTTAGCTTCAATTTTTAGAAAACCTTCCACATCATCCCTCCCAAGTATGGTCCTAAGTTCAACTTCTTTCTTAGGCAGTTCATCCAAACAACTTCATTTACAGGGCATTTGAAGCAATCTACCTAGTTTTGGAGTATTTAAAATGATCTAAACACCCTTAATAGTAGATTTTAAGATTCCCTCTGAGAAAAACAGATTAGAATAAAATTTCTTCATCAAATCTATATAAACTGGTTCGGACAAGCTCAAAAAGAATTTTCAACCTTGCCGAATCATCTTCTCCCAATAGAAAATCCATCTTGCCTTAAGGACTTGAAATCAACATTCCTACCTAATACAATTTTTCTAGCAGACAAGGAGATCTTACTTGGTGTCACAGGAGGTGAAGCATGGGTTGGCTCTTGTACAATCTTCTTCCTTCTTTCCTCTGCCTCTAGGGATCTCACGGACTTCCTCCATTGTGGTGTCTCATCTTGGGGGTCGTGATGTAAGAAAAAGGTGGAAAATGATCTTGAGAGTGGAGAAGGGTTGGATTGAACTGAAATCAAGGAGGAGAAGTCGGTTTCGAGAGGTTTCCCGCAGATTTGATGGCTAGGGTTTGGAAAGTTAGGAAAAACCAAAAATGAGCCGTGAGAACCAAGGATTTGGAAGAATGATTTTTGGTTTGGAGGGATTTTGAAGTTTTTGGGAGAGCAAGGATTTGGATTCTTGATTGGGACGAGAGGGAGAGGAGAAGGCATGGGATTTGAGACGTCCCAACTCCCTGTTCTATTGGAAAAAGATCGGGTGGGCTCACTTATAAGTGACCTACCTGCATGAATGGGATGTCCCATGGGATGCCCCATTCAGGGCTCTTTCAGACGATAGAGAAAATGATTTAAATAAAAAAAAACTAAGAAAGAAAAATTAAAAATAGTCATATCAAGTTGAGAAGGTCATGGAGGGTTTATGTAAATTTTGATGTGATTTTTGACAAAAAATTTAACGAAAAAAAAATCCAAGAAGGTATCTGAATAGTATTGGAGAATTTTTAAATGACTTAAAAAATCCTTAAAAAATGATAGATAGCTCCCAAAATTAGGATAATGAAATTAGAAATTTTTAAAAGAATTTTAGGAGTGAAAATATGATAGAAATTCAAATAGAATGATCTAAGATGTCCAATTCTCTCCTAATTTCATAAAATTTATTTTCATTAAGAATTTTAGTGAAAATGTCAGCTAATTAATTTTCGATATTTATGTATTCAAGTATTATATCATTATTTTGAATATATTCTTTTATAAAATGATGTCTAATTTCAATATGTTTTGATCTAGAGTGTTGAATTGGATTTTTGGTT